>NW_009700195.1:3316-3527 GCF_000703405.1 Apaloderma vittatum | reverse complement strand
CACCACTGGGAAGAGCCTGGCCCCATCCTCCCAACACCCACCCTTTAGATATCTATAAGCTCTGATGACATCACCCCTCAGCCTCCTCCAGGCTAGAGCTCTCTCAGCCTTCTCTCATCTGCAAGATGCTCCCAGTCCCCTCAGCATTTTGGTGGCCCTGCACCGGGCTCAGCCCAGCCCCTTCAGGCACTGGCAGGGCATGACAAGGGTT
>NW_009700195.1:2482-2901 GCF_000703405.1 Apaloderma vittatum | reverse complement strand
ACTCTCGACAAACATTCCTTCCCCCTAGTTGCGTCAACTGCGCCCCACAGCTCAGTGGCACCAGCAAACATGCTGAGGGTGCTCTCCATCGCCCCGCCAGGACATTTCACATGCTCCAGGAGTGGTTCCAAAGACCACAGCTTTCCCTCTGCAGCACAACAGAAGCAGGTCCTCACTTGCTTTGTCTTTTTTTCCTCAAAAAGTTGTTTATTGAATTGTTCTCAATGTTATTTTCCAAAAAAAAAAATAATTCCAAAATTTAGATAAAAAGAAAAAAACCCCAACAAATAAACCACCTCTGGTGTAAAATCAAAACTTAACGTCTGAACCATGGACATGCTCCGATACGCAACAGAACCGAGGGCCCCCCGGGGCTCACACAGCTCCGCTGCCACCTCAGGTGACTCGGGAGGGTGGGC
>NW_009700195.1:0-2405 GCF_000703405.1 Apaloderma vittatum | reverse complement strand
GGGCTGGGCCCCCCGCAGTGGAGGCAGCGCCGATCTGGAGTTAACAAAACCCTGGTTCTGCTCGGCTGACACCCTCCCAGCGACTCACCCCACCGGCAAGGAGGAGCTGGAGTCCTTGACTAAGAGTTTCAGGGTGACAAGGAGCACATGTCCCTGGCAGCCCCTGACCCAGGGCTCAGCGTGCACCTCCCTTTCTCCTCTGCATGAGGCAGCAGGATCCAAACTAAAGGGGAAAAAAAAAAAAATAAATTTCCACTGGCTTCTGCTGAATGCGACTCGCACTGCGCCAGCCAGGCCTCGGGGACGGATGGGCAGGGGGAGAGGAGACTTAACTCTCTCAAAATGAGGCTATTTAGGAAAACAAAAAAAAAAAAAAAGACAAGTGAGCATTAAAGGGCCTATTTGGGACTATACACAGATGGCGTTTGCCTTAGAGACATCACACACACGTCGATAGATTTTCCTGGCAAAGAGCTCTTAAGCCATAGGTGGTTAGTAACTACTGGATCTGCTGGGTGGGCTTCCCCGGAGCAGCCCACGAGGCAGGCCAAGTCCTCCTAGGTCATGCCCGGGGTGACCAGGCCCTGGAGCATGATCATGAGGCGACGCGCAGGCTTGCCCAACGTGTTGTGAGGTTCCACCTGGAGGAACTGGAAGAGCTTCTGTCGCACCTGGTTCATGACTGACCCCATGTGGTCGCGGGTGATGGGGTCGCTGTGGTCCAGGTGCATCACCGCCTCCTCCAAGTAACTGTAGGAGAGAGACCGGGGTTAGAACCGAACCCGATTCAGCTCAGTGAGGCGCTGGAGATGCACGATTCTGCTCCCCCTCCCACCCACCTGAACCCATCAGCTGCCAGAAAGCGTTACTGACTCACGGCGGAGTCCACCTATCCCTTTCTCGACGCGTAAGAGCAACCTACAGCTTCCAGCAGTCAACCCAAACCAAGCTCGAGCCAACGGAGGCACGACGGCAAGCGAGAACCCCCGACAGAGCTGGAGGTGGCACTTGGCCACAGGCCACGGCTCTGTAGATACTTTCTTTGATGCCTTTTTAGCAGCAGCAGAATTAGTCACTTATTAAGAGAGTAAAAATGCCCAGCAGCGAGGTTTGTTTCATGTAGGGACACATTGAAGGGCTTCTTCTGATACATCTATTGAGGGAGGGGTGTGGGAAGTGCAAGAATTTTACCAACAAGCCATCCTGAAGTTCAGATGAGCCATAAACTTTCAAACTGCAGCCCAAGAGCGAGGCAACGTGGTCGTCGCTAAAAGGTTTTCACTAACAGACCAGCCTGAACTTAACAGCAGCGACTTTTAACTCCCACTACCAGCTCGTCTGCAACTGAAAGCTTTTTTTGAGCTTTTATCCCTATTGCTAAGTTAAAAATGCGATTTCAATAATTTTCCACATGAGCCACGTACGTCAAAATCTGCGGGTACCTTAACAAGTTCAGTATTTTAGGGCAGAGAACGGGGTTTTGACTCACTAAAAACGTTTGTGACGAGCATCGGCACAGTCACTATTTTGTCAGAGGAGCTTTGCCTGGAACATCGAACAGACATTATTTCCAGTAGCTCCTAGTGCCACCTCCCACCGAACCTGCCCAGCAGTCACGACTGAAATTCCCCTTTCCAGGCATCGAATTCAAAGCCAGAGGGAGGAACAGGTGAGACCCGCAGCCCTGATCACACTCACTTCAGCTTCAGTTCCGTACGAGTACCCAAATCCGAGGAGAGCTGCTGGATGAGAGAGAGCAGCACGGGCTGGGACAGCGGGCACGGATGCTGCCCGAATACTTGCTGGGTATCCACGGTCTCGCAGACGTACAGGACCAGGTTGAGGTCGGCCGCTGTCAGAGCCTGCGAGAAAGACGGAGTTAGGGACGCAGAGAAAGCTACAGGCAGGGGAGGGACACGGGACAGAGCAGAGACAGCCTTGGGGCAGCTTGAGGGCTTGCAGGACCATGTTTTGGCTCTCAGGTCTACGCTCAGAAGACACCCGTGTCCGTTCAGAGCAGAACAGAGCACGACAGGACAGGAGGGAGCGCAGTAGTTTGCAGGGTGGAGCAGGGCTGCATTTGCATCCCCGCGGCGTTGCTGTTATTTCCCCGAGGAGTTTGTCCGCAGCAGCTCAAACCGATCTGCCTACACAGGCAAAGGCAAAGGCAAGGTCAAGGCCCAGCTGGCGGATCTGCCCGCCCGGCTGGCGGCCTGGCCCGGAGCGCCTCCCGCTGCCGCCGCTCTTCAGGGGTGCACCACGTGCCGCGGCTCATGGCAAAACACTCGGGTTTACCGGAGCGCTGATGCTCCGGGGCACAGGCAGGGAAGGAAGAACTTAGCAGCTACTGAATCACAGGGCTGGCACGGCTCTGGCTCGACCCGCATGAGAGCGCGTCCGCACCC
>NW_009700194.1:3876-4454 GCF_000703405.1 Apaloderma vittatum | reverse complement strand
TCCAGAGGAGCCCGGCTTCCCTCTCCTGCCCGGCCGGCCTGCAGCACAGGTCTCCCTTAAATAAAAAATAATAACAAAGAAATGGGCACACGTGGCTGCCGTCCCCGCTCTGTCCAGCTGGGTCTCCTTCATTAGCAGCAATGGGCTACCGATAGCACCGTTACCTGGCTTTAATGGGTGATGAAACCGTGGCAGGAGATTGCTAACACCTGGAGGGTGTCTGATGGAGAAGAGACTGGGAGGAAAGCGCTCACTGCCTTCACCAGGGGATTTAAAGGCATCAAGCTCCTCCGCTGCTGGCGTGAGGACGGGCTTGCTACTTGCCAAGGGCAATTTTTGGTTGCTCCATGGGGACCCTCGCAGCGCCCTGGGGATGCAGCGAGCTCAAGCACCTCCGAGAACTGCTGTCCCACAGGAGGGTCCCATATCCCCCGGCACTTGCACGGGGGGCCGCTGCGAGCCCTCCCCTCCCGGCAGCGTTCCTGCTCACGCGCAGCGCTTATTTCATGTCTCGCAGCGTTAAATCATAACAGACATGCAATTCAGGGCAGCGTGAGGCTCCGTAATGGGCGGCCTCG
>NW_009700194.1:3196-3781 GCF_000703405.1 Apaloderma vittatum | reverse complement strand
GGGTCCTTGGACGCGGGCTGAGGGCTGCTTCCCGCTCGGGGAATGAGGAGGGTCCCTGCTGCGGGTGGGAGGATGCTGAGCATCCTTCGTCCCGTCGTGCCACAGGGACCTCGTGCCTCTTGCCCTCTGAGGGCGCTAGGGCTTGAATTTTACTGCTTGACCAGCCACAGTGCCTGCCCTCGGTCTCCATCACAGCGCAGAGACGTGACAGAGCCCGGGCAGGACACGGGAAGTACCCGACGCTGAGCGCTTCAGTTCCCAGAAAAGCAATTACAGTGCAGCAGACTACAGGCAGGGCTAATAAAATCCCATTACGCCACTTCGGAAAGTAAATCTGATCCGGGCGCTGCCGATTGGTATCAGCCGTCCCACAAAACGTCCCACAAGAGCCCCTCGCGCGCGCGTAACACGAGGCTGTAATAGATCACGCTAATTAGATATCTGATAACGGGAGGGCTGATAGGAACTACATTAAAATCTCTTTAAGATGAAGACGTAAAACCCAAGGGAGAAAATTCAGAGTTAATGATGCTGCAGCGGCGGCTCCGCTCCAGCGGTCCTCGCCCCCTTGGCCGCATCCTGGCC
>NW_009700194.1:2389-2717 GCF_000703405.1 Apaloderma vittatum | reverse complement strand
GCTCCACCATGCATGCCACAGCCTGAGCAGGGGCTGATGGGCGCCAAACACGTTCTTGCCCTCGATCGCACGAGACCACCCTTTGCTTATGGTCTGGTCTGCCCAAAGGTGCTGAGTATTTGGGGAAAACAAAACCGGTCAGAAGTGCTTTTGGTTGCAGAAAATTTGCGGGAAAATGCAAATCGTGGGACTGAACACACACCCCGCTCTCAGCGCGGGCTGGGGGTAGTGAGGGGGTGCTGGCTGCCCCCAGGCACTGCCCCGGGGTGCAAAGGGAAGCCCGGTGCCTCCAGAGCCCCCCGCTCCCCCACTGCTGGAAAACCACCCC
>NW_009700194.1:2017-2309 GCF_000703405.1 Apaloderma vittatum | reverse complement strand
CAGCATCCTCTCCCCACCTCTCCCGCTTGCACCCCCCAAACCTGCGTTTCCAAAGCCTGGGCAGGGGCCAGGGGAGCCCCAGGGGAGCTGGCGGGGCAGGGAGGGGGCTGAGCGGGCTCCTTTCACCTCCTCCCAGCCTGAAACTTGATGCAGCGGTAGAGGCTGATCAAGAGATTAATTGGGCGTTCTCAAAAAGCGGGCGGTGGAGGGGAAAGCAAGCAAGGAGCGCTGCCTACTTCCCTGCTCAGGCTCACTCCTGCATGCGTTGGCTTGCTGGGCAGAGAGAGGCAGG
>NW_009700194.1:1620-1957 GCF_000703405.1 Apaloderma vittatum | reverse complement strand
CTGCGATGCTGCAGAGCCAAGGTAAGGCGAGTGACCCGCGGGCAGGGCTGGTGCGATGCATTCCTAAAAGCCGAGTGGCGCTGCATGGCAGGCGAGGGATGCTTATTAGAGACACCTTAACGCTACTGAAAAGCAACATACCTGCGAGAAGCTCAGGAAAGCTTGAGAGCCCAGAGGTGCTGCCTGGCTGGGCGTCGCAGGAAGGAATCGTGGCGGTTGAACACTACGGGGCTTTCGAGCACTCTGGAAGTGTCCGGGTCTGAGTCCTGAGAATATGAGGAGAGAGAAACAGGGTGATCTCCTGGCTGCACCCCTCTGTCTGGGAGCCGCTGGCTGA
>NW_009700194.1:967-1597 GCF_000703405.1 Apaloderma vittatum | reverse complement strand
TCTCAACGTTTGGATGCTCAGAGCACGGAGCTGGGTTTGGGGGTGATGGTGTGCAGAAGTGCTGCTGCGCCTGTGGTTTGAAATCTCAGCTCTGCACAGCGCGAAACAGGCTGCCAAAACATCCACCAGCTATCATTGCCACTTTGTTCTTGTTTAACCTTCCCGAGAACTAGCTGAATAGTAATTGCGCCGTTTGGCACCAGCGCGGCTGAAACCTGCGAGCAGGTTTGTAACTCGGACTGTGGGACTGGTCAGGCACCGCGCTCATCGCAACACCGCTCCTGACTCCCACGCCTTCTCCCACGGGTGCAAGGAGGAGCGCGGGCGCAAGGCGGTCGCCACCAGCTGCAGCAGGGACAGGGGCCTCGGTGATGCCAGCGCCTCTTTTCCTCCCCTGCAGCCCTAATTGCCGCCTCTCACCCCTCCTCACTGCCTGGGCGAGGGTTTTGCGCCCGGCTGGCTCCCCGGCATTACTCATCATGTGCAACGTTGAACGGGCTGATACTGCTGGTGTTTGTTGTTTTTTTTTTTTTAACTTAAAAGACAGATTAAGGTTCCCTTCCCAGTCGCTTTTCCCAAGTTCCTGCAGATCTATTCCAATTAGTCCCTTTCATTAGATGGGAATTTGAC
>NW_009700194.1:0-874 GCF_000703405.1 Apaloderma vittatum | reverse complement strand
TGCTCTGTGATTAAGGCGGCCAGCACCAGCCGAGGGATTGCTTGCCCGGGAAACAAACGCCAAGATACCTGACAAATAACGAGATACCTAATAAATGAATTTAGCACCCCTGTTTGTCTCTAACTTTCACCTGTACAGCAAAGAAGGAATTGGAAGCAGCCAGCGGTAGGAAACTCATGTGGGGGGAACGAGTCCCTTGTGGTGCCCCACTGCCGGGGTCCTGGTACCCATCCTGGAGCAGCTGCAGATGACAGCCCTGCCATCCTGGGCCAGGGGGAGCTCACAGCACCAACCACCTACACAGCAGAAGATATGACTGAACGTTAGGCGACGGTTCTGGAGGGCAGGCTTGTTTCACATCAGGAGGCTTCTATTTAATGTTGATGGGAAATCCCAACCGGTCTCTGTCCCTCCCTCCGCCTGCAGGTACCCGTCGGGGGGGCCAGACGCCAGAGGGTGATGAGCCCCCCCTGCGCCGGCTGTCCCACCACCTGCTGTCCCACTACCAGAAGGGCACCCGACCCGTGCGGGACTGGAGAACAACCACCAATGTGGCCATCGACCTCATGGTCTACGCCATCCTCAGCGTGGTGAGTGCTCTGCTCCCTCCCACCTTCAGCTTCTACGTGTCCATGGCAAAAAGAACTGTACCTGGTGGGCAGCATCCTCCGGCATGCTCTGCCCACCTCCCAGAGTGCCAACTCCCGTCGCACCCACACCGGGTCCTCTTCTTCCTGCAGGATGAGAAGAACCAGGTGCTGACCACCTACATCTGGTACAGACAGGTGAGCCAAGGGGACTGCGAAACCTCACCCCTCCCGCGGGTGGCACCAAAGATTGGCTGGCACAGGAGGGTGCTGGCCAGGGTGGTGGG
>NW_009700193.1:250-2082 GCF_000703405.1 Apaloderma vittatum | reverse complement strand
GCTCTGGCCGCCATAACTGGGCCTAAGGAGAGGGACGGCACATCCCGGCTTTTTAATTTTTAAATGTTTCCATCTGCAGCACCAGTTCTAACCTCTGCTCTGACCCAGCCTTGCATCTTTGCACCCAGAGTAACCAGCATCTTGGCTTTTCTCAGCACTTGCTGTGCACGGTTCCAGCCCTTGGCCATTCCTTTTGGCTAAAACTCCCCTTGAGCTCAGTGCCAGCTGCAAAGCGCAGAAGCTAGAGGAAAACAAGGCCACACTCTCCCTTCCTACAAGCCCCACGGAGACTAAGAACCTGCTCCAGGGTGGATGAAGGCAGGACTGACTCGATTTCCCCCATTTTGGCCCCAGTCCAGCGGTGCTTCCTTAAGCTTTGCTTGGGCAGAAGAGCTGTGCTAAACCAGAGCAAGAGCCAGTGGCACTGGGCTGCAGGGAGCAGAGCTGAGTTCTGGGCATCGTTTCTCTTTCTTTTTCTCATGGTGGTTTAATTTTAAAAAGCGAATGTGGTGCTATGAGGAGGAACTAGGACTTTTAATAATAGGAAATAACCCCCAGAGGCAGTTCTGCGATGGCTGAAGATGTTTGTGAGACACATCATCTCCAACGTCCCATTCATGCTCCTCGTTCTCATCTCAACTCCCTTCATTTTAGTCTCTTACTTGAACTCAGCTGCTCTCCCCTTTCCTTTCCAGGCAGCTCCAAGCAGTTTGCCTCACCAGACAATCGCTCGCTGGTCTTAAATGCTGGAAATAGGTTTTATAAGAGGCTGAAGTTTCTTGAAGGGAAAAGAGCGTGTCGCCACAAGTGCTAATGGAAAGGCAGGTTCCTTTGAGGACATCTTTGAAACAGCCACTGTGCTGCTGAACGCACTTCAGTGCCCACCCACGCAGGGAGCGGAGATCTCGTAGCCTCTGTTTCCGCATGTCGCATCTCCCTGCCGAGGGCACACGGCTACGCGGGATCCCCGGCCTCATCACGGTGGGCGAGGAAATCGGGGACCACAACTGAGTCAGAGCAGTTCCAACTGTGGGACCCTCTCTCCATCTTTCCACCCTTGCAGTTTTGCAAATTTACTGAGAGGCACAGTACTTTTTAAAGCTGTCTTGGGCCCAGGTGTGGTTTCATCACCGGGGCAGCATCACCTTTATTTTCTCTCAGGAAAATCAGTTTAAGCAAACAGCACATGATCCAGTGCTCTGAGACAGGTCCAGCAATGCTGGTCAGACAGAGCGACACGTGTCTCTGCAGGAGCGGTGTCAGACGTTCGCATCCTCCCCCTGTCCGTTCACCCCTCTGGATGGGTACGGAGGCGGCAGAAAGGACTGTGTGCCCTGAGCATGACTCTAGAGCCCCGTTCCTGGGAGCACGTGCCCTACTCCAAGCGGACATCTCGCTCCCAGAGCCGTGAGCCCCCAGGCAGCTGCACTGCTGACAGTGGCATCAGCAGCTACAGCCGCTCGGCTGATGGGTGGTAACGTGTGATGGCAACACCACCACACCCTGATTGATTTTCTTGTGAACAAATGGTTTCTGGGTGTACTAGACAGCATCAACTGAGGCTGACTTCATTTCACCACCCTCTGAATGACTACCATAACCTCTCTTCTCTAAATTCAATCTCGTTCATTCACCCCTTTCCCACACCAGCACATCCCAGTTTCCTCTCCCCCTACCAGAGGGCAGATGGCTTCCAAGCCAGTCTTGGAAATCAGGCCCCAGCATCAAACACCGCCGCGCGAGACCATGCTAATCCAGCAGCAAAAACGGCCACCGTGGCTACGAAAGGCACGAGGGACACGAAGACAGGGCAGGAGAGGCAGTACCGTGGG
>NW_009700193.1:0-219 GCF_000703405.1 Apaloderma vittatum | reverse complement strand
GGGGGAATCCTCACCTCACGTGACGCCCATCCACATTCTGGCTGACCAGGAATTTCAGGATGCCGACCCTCTGCAGCCCCAGCAGCGCCATGTGAGTCTTGGAGGGCCTGGCGTTCTCGAAGGTGGTGTCAAATTTTGGGGAGAGCCCCTTCTCTTCCATAGTCCAGACACCATTGGGCCCCCTGCAGCAACAGGGACAGAAAGAATAAAAACTGAGAG
>NW_009700192.1:667-944 GCF_000703405.1 Apaloderma vittatum | reverse complement strand
GATTGCTGCCGCAGTGGCCGGAGGGCAGGGACGTACCTGGCGAAGAGCAGAGGAAGAAATGCAGCTATTGATGCTCTGCACAGAGAGAGGTGGGTTATTTAGCAGCTGCCTGTGCCCCACGGCACGCTTGGGCACGCGCAAACGGAGCTGAACGGTCACACCCAGCTACCAGATGCAAAACCCAGGGGTGAGTTCAGGAAAGCTGAGCGCGTTGTGATTTTACTTTTCGTTACTTCTACGCTGCAAGACCAAAGGCAGGTAACTCACAGAATCACAG
>NW_009700192.1:0-567 GCF_000703405.1 Apaloderma vittatum | reverse complement strand
GCCCCTCCAGGGATGCTGCTCCCCCCCCTGCCCTGGGCAGCCTGTCCCAGTGCTTCACTACTCTTCCAGCACAGAAATTTTGCCTAATACCCAGTCTAAACCTGAGCCCATTTCCTCTCGTCCTGTCGCTTGTTACTTGGGAGAAGAGAGCAGCACTCGCCTCACTACAACCTGCTTGTTGTAGAAAGCAACAAGGTCTCCTCTCAGCCTCTTCTTCTCCAGACTAAACAACCCCAGCTCCCTCAGCTGTTCCTCAAAAAACACGTCCTCTAGAGCCCTCACCAGCTGTGTTGCCCTTCTCAAGGGGTCTCAGCTCTCCACCCCTGCCCAGCCAGCAGGCGACACGACACTCACTGGTCGTTGCAGATGCAGATGATGAGCAGCAGACCACCCTCACGTCGCCGCCGCCGGCCCGTGCCGGCCGCTGCCTCCCCTTCCCCATCCTTACGGTGGATGATGTTCAGCAGCACGTTGATAGACGCCTTGGGAAAAGAAAAAAATAAACAAATCAAGGACAGAAAGGATGTACGCTTGCTGTCAGAGGCAAGAAGCCACTCCTAAAATGGA
>NW_009700191.1:0-18117 GCF_000703405.1 Apaloderma vittatum | reverse complement strand
ATATATATTATCGGTTCAGTTTAAATCTAATCAGAAATAGATTCAGCGCTGCCGTATATTAACGTTGCAAAAGAAATAGCATACTGCTATCTGCTTTTGTTCCACTCTTTGCAGACGCAATCCTTGGACAGCAGAGGTAAGCAATACTCCCTTGAACTTCAAACAGCTTATCCAGATGCCAGCTGGGTTGCTCAATGCCATATAATAACTCTTTTGACAGATGAAAGGGTTGTGACAAAGGACAGAATTACTGAACGCAGAAGAAAGGTATTTACACTGCAGTTTCTCCAAAATTTGAATACCACAGGTACCCAATTCTGTTAGTATAAGTAGTAAATAAACCAACCCTTTCCACTGCAAATGGACATAGCCATTCTACCACTCCATATCTAGGGTCCTATGACTCTTCAACAGCTATCAAGAAAGGCTATAACATTTTTACAAGCCTTTGGAACTGTCTTCACAAAGTCTTTCAGTGCCAATTCACATTACCTTTCTAAGACTGTACAGTTTGATCTTAAAGGCAATCTGAGTGAGCTCTACTATTTTGCTTCCATATCCAATGAACAAACATATCTCCAGCCTTATTACAAGAAATAAAGAATGTCACTATCATTCCAACACTTCCAAGGAAGTGTATGGAGTTCCATCATGCAGTTAATCCTTCACTTGAACTTTTCTTTTAGCATCTATTCATCTGCTAATGTTCTTCCATTTATTTCCACCTACTACTGCAACACAAGCTTGTAGAGATTGGTGTATCATTGAATAAAGGGGGAAGCTATTTGTTCGTATCATTAAATTTCATTAAATAAAAACAAATTGTAGTATTTCCTAAAGACACTTTGTTTCAGAGCACCTGAAAATCAGAGGGCATGGAAAAACAACTCCTGGCTTTGAAGAATAAGAGAAATTATTTTATGCAAACAAGGTAAAAGACCCCCAAGTTGCCTTAGCCACGAAAGATACATTCCGGATAAAGTGTCGTCTCCCTCCCCCATTCTGCCACACCTAACAATTCATGTTTTAGAGCAGAGTCTTAAAGTACCGTCGTATGTTCTTAGCAAGAAGAAGAAGTGAAACAACAGTTGTAGGGAATTACCTGTCCTTAACTCTGAAAATTAATACCCTGCTTTGGGTGTTTGGAGCACAAGAGGAGCAAAAGCAGATGTTATGAAATAAGGATTAGGATAATTTATTCATCGAGAAAGTATGAGCAAAATTCTAGCCATGCTGAAGCAGTTCAGTTAAAATGGAGTTTGCTTCTTAAATGAATGATTGAATTTTACTATCAACTTGAAAGGCTCCAAAGAGAAAGAAAATTGCTTTTAATAGAAGTTACCTCCAGGAAAAATTGGTGAAGCAGTAACTACATTAATCTTTGAAAGGAATTCTTTAAGTATTTCATGAATTCCAGAGCCTCTAAATAATGTAACACTTCCCACCTAGAGCTAAGTCTCTTGTTTTATCAAAATGTACATCCACAAATAGATACTTTATTACAGACTAAAAGTAATCTACCAATTCTCAGTCCTGTTTCTACTCTTTTTTGCTGAATTCCTTGAGAAGTAAACATAAGACCAAATTTATTTAAAAAAAGCAAACAAAAAACCCAAACAAGCAAAATCATCTCCACTTTCACTGACACTAAAAGGCTTCTCAAAGGAGATACAAGGTGCCTTTTTTTCCTTCCCATCTGCTCACAGAGGAAGGCAATCCGTTAATAAAAATAAACTATATTTGTGATTTAGCTTGTCTTATAGGAAGAGAATGAAACTATTAAGACTTAGACAGTGTGCTGCTGCTCATTTTGGCACATTCAGTAATACTTTGGAGAGATAAAAAATAAGTGTTAGAGTAATTCCCAGAGAAAGATTTGCAGTTTTCTGAAAGTTTTCTTCTTTGAATTTGAATATTTGTTTTGTCTCTTTGAACACCAGAGGAAGGCATATACATGACATCATATAAGGCGTATACACGACATCATGAAAGACTACAGATTAAGAAAAAAATCCAGATTTCTGCAGTTTAACAACATTATATTATATGAAGTGTGGAAGATTACAAAATGAAATTTTCCAAAGAAACTAAGGAGGCTGACTACTGTAAAAGAAATCTCAGCATTTGGGGGAAAACACCACCCCCACCACCCCCCAAATAAAAAACAAAACAAAACAAAACCAATGACAACAACCACCAAACAGTTCAACACAGTCTGGCAAAATCCAAGATACTTGAGTCTAGCAGTATAGCTAGGACCTGTAAACATTTTAAGTCTGGAGGATCTGCAAGTTGTTTATAAAGTACATAGGTAAACCTCTTCCAAAGCTATCCAAGTGTAGAATTAGGTGGGATATTATTTTGTGGACTAATCTATTTCTTTACTACTTCCACATATTTAAGTTACAATCTATAGAACCTTGGTTCTATGGTAGAGTCAAATAAGGCAGTTAACTAGATGGCATTTATTAAAAGTACTCTACATAGTCAGAAAGCTCTTACCTAGGTTTAAAGTCAAACTAATAGCTAAATAATATACTGCTATCATACACGGATGGTATGAGTGGCAACTATGCTCTTCAAATCCACACTTAGAAAAAAAAAAAAATCTGTTCAGCGAACATATAACTCACAATTACTAATGATTTACTACATGCTCAAATATTCCCATGGAAAAAAGAAATACAAACCACGAAAGAAACTCAACCCCTTCCATAAAAAAAAAATAAAATAAAATAAAAAGCAAAACACAAGCAAGTCCTTCCTTACGGTTCCAGTCATATTCTTGGTAGGTTTCATACAATGTTTACTGGAATAAGAACAAGAAAAGCAAGATCTATGGCTGAGTATTCGTATAAGTGACCCAAAGGTAGGTGGAGAAGGAGTGGAAATCACTCCTGAAAAATCTGCTTTTATAAAATAATAAATAAAATTAAAAAATAAGTTAACATGGGATTTTTGTGTTTAAACTTCTGATGTCAAGGTAAACTTCCATATATTTTAAACTGTTCTCTCTACTAAATAATTATTCCACAGGTATTTGGAAGACAGTTAGCTATGCTGCATCTAGGTGGCATCTCTAAGAAGAGGAAAAAAAAAAAAAATCAATCTTCTTGAAGAGAATGAAATGCAGTAATTTGTTTCTACAGAACTTTTTTTGAGGCAATTGTTCACTAGAAACCTAAACACAGAAAGAAGTAAGTGGAAATCATCTGGATATTAAGGAATCATTCAGAGCTCCATTAAAAAAAAAAAAAAAAGCCTTTTAAAACTGTATGGAGAAAACAGCATTTGTTGGGGGGTTTTGCCCTTACTTTAACCTTAAAGATTACAAATTGAGAAAAGCTCAAGTTTGAACCTCATCCAAAATATGAAAAACAAAATAATGGAAAGAGGGGAGGACATGTTTGAGTACAAACCCAGAAAGTATAAAAATGTCTTTTCCCCTTACACTGAGGGCACATTTTTAAGCAAACAGATGAGGATTACTGACAGCAATGGACACCTCCATGAATCTAACAGGGGCTGCAACCAGCCCAGGAGACCTCAGAGAGCTCACAAAAAATTTTTATTAAAGAGCCACGAAGAGAAACCTTTAGGAGATGGTAATGCTGTACTAAACAATATTACCACGCTGGGGTGCGGAACTGATGACTAGTAGTTTGTCTGGGGAGCATTTCTGAGGCGCTTACCTCCTTTGAAGTCTCTTGGCGTCAGGATGAATGCTAGCTGTCCTCGGGCTGCCATCCCTTTGAGGGGAGGGAGATACAGATGAGCCCAAAGGTTCTCTTCTAAACACAAGTCCTTACTGCAAGCTGGCCAAAAGGTCCCTGCAATCAAAGAAATCATTGTGGTTTTGCATGTGGCGCATTTATGTCCTTTAATCAAGGTTTGTCAGCCATCTAACGTGTTCAACCACAAAGGTAAAAATAAATGAATCTGCTGGGTAGTCAATGCAGAACAGAGACTAAGGAAAGAGAAAAATTGTTCATTCCAGTTTGGACACTACAAACTCCATGAAAAACACAGGCAACATGATTTTCCAGACTAAGCAGAACCACCTCAGTACACAGTATTTTATCCACGTATATATGTATTTTTAAAAGCTATTCCCTTCAGAATCTTCTTCTAGCGTTACTGCCTTCCTCAGATCTCAAGGAAAAAAAAAAAAAATCACACTTTCATTTCTAGACACACATATTAGTCAATGTATTCTACAGTCTAATCCAGCACTCTTCAACAATTACCTCTTGCAATTAGCACAGCACTATACAGTTAATCCTTATATGCTAGTAGTAACAGAGCCTGCAGAGACACTTGCTAGGAAAAAGAAATACAAAAAAAACAATGACAGTTCTGTCATAGTACTGATAAAAGATTCTTTCTGCAGAACATTTAGCAGACTTTTGTGTTTGCATGACAACATGCTAGAGCCACGAGCTCCATGTTTTCCTTGGTGTGAGTCATCTCTTAACAGCGTCCACATTGACAGCCTCTTTGGCACATTTCCTGGGCACATGCCCTTCCACCACAGAAAAGAATCTTTATAGCCCAGCTGTCACAAGCTTAGGCATGTCATAGTAAGCACATGATTTTCCAGAGCTTCAAGCTAATGGGCAATCTTTGTTAGCATTACAGAAGAAGCAAATGCATACATATTTCTTGTATAGGCTGCAAAATCACTTTCTAGCTAGTAAACACAATGAACTTGCACAACAACAGAACAACTGTACACACTTCACTTCCCAAAGGAGTGGGTAATCACTTCTTTGGAACACTAAGTGTACACCAGTCCATACTCTCCCACCAGCCTACAGCCATTTACCTTTTTCTTGCCTCAAAAAATAGCAATGCGAGAAAAATCCTGTCCTTTACAAACTATCCATTTAGCTCTTACAATTTTATTACCTAGTGGGGCTGACAACAGTCATCTCCCCACTTCCCTATCAACCAGACAACTTACTTTATAACTATGCCTATACAGTCATCACCTTATGGAGAAAAAACCTAACCACAATTTGTGGCGGTTCTCTTGCTAGGAAGTCCATTTAAAGAGACACACAAAGGTCAATGAATGACTTATGTGGTTCTATGACAATCTCAACATTTTGTCTATTGACTTCTTACAGATATTCATAGAGAAGGCAAGAAACACAAAAACTCAACCCACAATCAAAGCTCCATACAAAACTGAATTTTACCAAGAAATAGATCAAACGGTTATTAATAAACTCCACCAAGTCACAAAATGGGAAATTGGAAGCAAAACTAAATCAGCATTAGTTTACAGAATTCATTCATCCAAATAAATTGCATTACAACAAAAGCAGAACTAACAAATGAACTTTGCATCAGATGAATACATTAGTAAATTTTTTTTCCAACAAGATGTCACCCTACTTGCATCTACATATCTTAAATCTGTTTCCCTGGAGCAGTTCACATCAGTAAGACTCGGGGGATTTATGAATTATTCCCCTCTAGAGCAGACACAAAATTTCAACAGAAGATGAGGCACAAGAAACCCTTCAACTCCATTGTCCAAAGAACAACTGGTCTCATCCTGACATCAATTCCTGTTTACTCATTACATCCAGTTAAATTCAAAATGAAAGGTACAACTCAAATTTACTTCTCCTTTGCATAAATGTCAAGCTACTCGTAATTTTAATCCTTTTTTTCATCACTTGCACATATAGCTTCCAAGATGTTTTATATCCCTGCTGAGCAGCCTGTAAATCTTTACTCATTTTCCCTTCAACTTTTGCATTCACACTGCTATTAAATTCTACTGCTTCCTTTACAGGATATTCACAGGCAAATCTTTCTTCAAAATTCTTACTACTAAGGAAACTGTATGTATCAGCTCTAGAATTAGCCAAATTCAACTCGGACTACTGCCAAGCTCACTGCTCCAATCCCTCTTAAAGACAATTTTTTTCTGCAACTCCCTTGTTTTCCACTTTTTTCTATTTACAACCCTTTCCCAAGACCTCTAATTACTGCTAAAAATACCTTCTACTGATACCCATCATTTCTATACTGCTTGGTTCCTATACTATCCTGGTTTTGTTTCCTTATAAATTGCTGTTTCAAGGAACTGTTGAAGAAAGTGAAGAGGGGAAAAAGACTTAGTATCTCCAAATGACCATTTTTATCCTGTTATGCAACCACTTCAAATTTAGTAGTATAATGAAAAAACTAGACAGAAAGAACCTTAAGAATTTAATTGAAAACTCTGGCTCCTGAATACAAGACCTGCTGGCCAACTGAAGAAGTTCCAAGAACAACGATATGGTAGTGTCCTTCCATAAAACTTTAGGCCAATCTGAACCATCAGTGTACTATCTCCCTCATCCTTGGGGAATAAGTTGAAGCATTTCACTGAAATAATTTTCAATAGCCCTTGCTTCTAGGGTGAGGAAACGGCCAGCTGCAAGGTGTAGTTGGACTTCCCCTTTTAGGAGCAGTAGAAAAAAGCTCGCACCTAGATGCCATAGTAATCAATCCTCCCTTTTCAGGTATCTCACAGGCCCGCACCAACAAGTGTGGCAGTTAACACACAGGATACAGAAAGACACTTGACATAAACTATATTACATTCCGTTAGAAAGCAATGCTATGTCACCTGATCTGTACAGCCAAACTAGATACAAGGCTTCATGTTACAGCTAATCTAAAAGCAAGTCCTCTTCCCCCATCTCCCACGGTCAGGCCCACACGATTCCACTTTTTTTTTTTTTTTTTTGCACCAGACATAGCATTTTGAAGCACAGATCTCAACTGGCTAATATGTTGAGATTTCCTCTTTTCAAGGACCAGGTTATTTTTGGAAGGGGCAGGAAAAGGCATTGAGGAAACTTGTTTCCCAGTTGAACCAAATCGTTATGCAGTCAATAGATCCAATATAAGTAAAACGGCAGGAACGTGAAAGCAAAATGGAGAATGAGATATTGTTGCTGCCTATTTTAGCAGCAGCTGCCTGTTAAATCTACCTAATGGCAAGTACCAAGATGTGAAATTATGCAAAGTATTTCATACCACACAGAAGCCAGCAGAGCAGTGCAGAGGCAGCTTCTAATGCCATCACAACAAGCAAAACACAAACATATTACTCCCAAGAAATGGTATATTACACTGAGCTTTTCTAAAGTTCGATTTAAAACAAGATCAGAACAACATGACGCAACTAAGTACTTAAATGTTGGGTAATACAAAATATAGTTACTACAAACTCCCAGTTTTCTTTGAGATATACCAGTAATGCTTCCCAACCTTGATACACTTGTATAATAGGAATTATTTAATCATAAAAGACTAAGAGTGTGGAACTGATGAACAGGAAACTTCTTGAAGTCACCACTGCTTACTAGGTAGATTTCTCCACAGATTCAGAAAAATAGGACCATAGAATGTAGAATCCAGAAAGTGATGATGATCCTTTTGATTGCTAAAGAAAAGCAGTGGAATAAAGAGTTTCTGAAGTTACAACCCAAACCACTATCTTTGAATAAAGACAATGCACGATTACAGTGAAAGACAAAAGTATTAAAGACTGTGGGCAGCAAAGATTCGGAGTTGCAAGGTAACCATTTCTGAAATAAGAAGTGACCAAACTATTTTAAATATGAAAACAGGGCCTCACAACAAAACCACTTGTGCTAAAGATAGACAGAGCTCATGGATTCTTTCATATCCTTTTGTCTTCACCTTATTTATGGCCCTTAGGAGCTGTGTCAGTGGAAGATTTCAACTTTTTCTTTATATCAGTAGACTAGCTAGATCTGAAAGCCTAGCAGCACCATGACAGAAATTCTCTTGCTACCTCTTTCAGGGCTCTGCAGGCGGATGCCAGGTTTCACATTCAGTACAGACAAATGAAGGCAACACCTGTTCAGTTCTCCTGGAGGCGAGTGCTGCCTGGTGAGAACAGAGGGGGTTACCAGGGTCATCAGAAGAAGAGCAGGCATACCAGAATAGGGACCTGCACCTGGTTTTGTTCTCAACACTGTTGCAATAAGAGAGAATTTGCAGTCCCATCCCCCTCCTCTCATTTCAGCTGCAGGAATTCCTACAAGAAGGCTATTACATCTGGCTTTGGTTAAGAGAAGAGAGTTGGCACTCCATTGCCTCAGCCCCTCACAAAAAACAGTAAGGACAACGCTGCTGCAATTGTAGCACACGAAATGAGAAACATTTACAGCTTTTTTTCATTTAAGTGAGCCTAACCCCCTTCAAAGTTCAGTGGATGTGGTTTGCAAACCAGACGGACCCTAGCTGTTGCTGCAGGGCTGGGCACGCAACACAAAGGATGGAGCACCAAGAAGTTACCGACACATTTCACTTCTCCCTGCACTGAGGTAGCAGCCCCTGTTGCAGTAGATTCAGCAGTCCTAATGTTAAGTGAGAATCTCTGTTCTTGCACCCCAACAAACATGATGCAACCTGTCACAGGCTGGCTGCTCTATCAAATGATGGCAGAATGAACTAATTCCATTAACTTCTGGCTGACCCACAGCATATGCTTAAGGTCACATCAGTTTAGATACACTCATAAATGTTCAAGTAAACCAACTGAACCTGTAAAGCAAAAGAATATGGATTTAAAACTCATTGAAGTCATATATAAACACCCACATTCGAAGTTATGTTACCTATATTGCTGTGGCAAGAATATTCAACATATCCACACTAATGTCCTTGCGTTTCCTAAAGCATGCAAGCTTAGGTTTCTTTTAATTCAGGAAATACTGTTTTAATAAAATAATTGTAAGTGACATAAAATCTACCTCATATAAACTACTACAATATTTAAGCTATCTTCTCTTTTAAAAAAAAGTGTGTATGATTACCAGATGAAATTTTCTTAGCTTGACCAGTCAGCAATTATGCCTTGTCATATTCTGGTGTAACACATTAGAAGGCATTGAATTATCAGCACTTAAATGTGGAAAAGCTTTCCTGCACACACAGAGTCACTTCCAAACCTTCTCTTAGATAATCAAAATCAAGTCCAAACTTCAGTCTTTCTCTGGAATATAGGCCTTCCAAACCTCAAACTGTTCCAGAAGCTCCTTACTGAAGGCATTACAGTTTTCCAGTCACACTACGAACTGGCTGTACTATTCCAAGAATGGCCTCTACGATGCCATGTACACCAAAGCCCTGGCCAACACAAGATTTGTTTTGGCTCAGCCACAGTATTACTTAACAATCTCACGTTCATCTGATTACCTAAAATAAACTACAGTGTACTTTCAGAATCACTGCTTTTCAAAAATAAATCTTTATTTCTAGATTGCCTTTGCCTGAACTCGTTATTCTACAGAGCTCAGTTAATCAAACTTCTGAGAAGTGTTGCTCATTTCTTCATGAGGCTGTATTGTATCATTCATAAAATTTAACCAGAAGCTACTTTCTGTTTTCTTGCAGTCTATATAATCACCAGCTTGACTTACAGCAGTCATGAAGTAGACTAGTAGACATGAAGTATATATCATCATAGAATGGCCTAGCCTGGAAGGGGCCTTAGAGATCATCTAGTCCAACCTTCCTGTTATGGGCAGGGACGCCACCTCTCGACTAGACCAGGCAACACATGGGGACCGAGCAGGAATCGAACCCGCGACCTTGGTGTTGGTCCTTGTTGTCAGCACCGCGCTCTGAGCTAAGTAAAAATCCATACAGATATAAAGGCTAAAATGAAAAATATCAGCAGCTATCCTTTTTGAACCTTACCAGCACCAGTTCATATTATAAACTTTTTTTTTAAAAAAAAAAGAATTCTTAAAATACTTTTACAGAATGGGAAGTTTTCTGGGTAAAAGAAGGAGGGAAATAAACCAGAAGTCTGATTCTCATTGGTCAAGAAGTTTAAACAGTTCAAGAGATTATCACCAAGTGTGTTAGAAAAATATATGAAGTTTGTAGAGAATGAGCTTAGAAACAGTAGTATTTTTTAAAATACATACAAGACTAGCTCAATACCAGTTCAATATCACTTATACCTAGTTATACTGGATGTTGAAACTACTTAGCTATCATTTGCTCTACATTACATTAATATGTATAGAAATCTAAGAAATTAAAGATTTCTTAATATATACACACATATATATACACACACTGATCTCAGCTTTTGTCCATATATTAAGCTCATCTTTCAGTGACAAATATATATGCAAAAAAGCCAAGATTCTTTATTCTTCATATGACATGACATACACATAAATATATAAAAAAGCCAGGAAACTTTATTCTTCAACCATTTAAAGATAAAGACAAATTAATTTCCTCATACATATCTAAATAATAATACAAAACCAAAGAAATAGGAACACATTTTGAAATTATAATAGAGTAGTAAGTTATTAAGAAAATTGAAGAAATACTATCAGAGAGGCATCTAAATCTAGTAAATAAAACAGATTCCAAACAACCTGGCCTAAAAAGTACAAGAGAAGCAACTTCAGAACCAATTCTAACTGAGCTCTTGAAAAATTCATAAAGCAGAATAAGGTGCAAAAAGCAGAGTCAACAGGCTCCTACACAGGAAAAACTTATCCTATCAGTAGCATAGAAATACTTTTCAAGAGTTACAGCATGGCAAAACTCAGAAGAGTCAGCAAACTTCAGAAAGTTTTATAGGAAAAATTAAAAAATTAAATAAATCTAACAAGAAACAAAGAATTCCTATTTCATTACAAAGAAGGCAGTGGATGCTATGCTGTTGCCTAAAATCTAAAGAAATAAAATACACCCAGAGAAGTTTCATGAGTTAATTTTATAAGGGTCTAAAAGGAACTACAATTTTTCTGTCCATGGAGCATTTAATCAGATCACAGATGGAACACAGGAAGCTTTAATTTTGAAGGCAGCAAGGACAGATGCAGTTCCCAGAGTGGAGAGAGATAACAAAGTAACCACTTATTCTGTTAAGCCTACTTTATTAACAAACACTGATACAGGTTTTTAACACACTGGCAGATACGAACTGCAATCCCTCCCAATATATGCAGCCATATAAACCAGTTACTAGGGGTATGCTTTTAAGAGCAACATTCTACTTAGTTGCTATCCCCTACAGCAGACAAAACCCACCGCCCCAACAGAATAGGAACATGAAGACATCCTTTTTAAAAATGTAGCTTTAGAAATAAGTATTTCCTTTTTTGTTATACACAAAGACCTTAGGGATCCTGATCAAAAAGTGCTCTAAAAATTAATTTATATTCAGGATGACAACCTAAATTAGTACCCACTTCACTACTGCTTATTATTCTGTTTGAATTAACTCTGACCACAGCAGTTACACACACATCTCCAACAACAGACAGCAAAGAACAAACTCTAGAGGTAACGGAAGACTTGCTCTATACAAGCAATAAGCTGCTTTTAGTTTAAGACTCACTATGTCAAAGCAGTAATACCTCAAATGAACAGATATGACTTAATTTCTGGATATAAGAAAAAACTGCTATAAAGCAAACATATCTGAAAAGATGAAGTTAGGATATTAAAAAAAATAAGAGTAAGAAAATATAACAAAGCTTTTGGGTACATCACTCTAAAAAGTAGCAGTTTTTTTTTTCTAAAAGCAAATTTTTAGGACAAAGTAATTTTCATTTACTCATTAAATGATAATAGTCATTTCAAATTGTACTTCTCTGTAGATCATGCAGTAGACACCATGAGCTTGATAAGCTATTCTCATCAACATCATCTGAAGACAGTGAGTGAGAGGCCTCAGGCAAGTACAGCAGTATTATATAATCATAGAATCATAGAATGGCCTAAGCTGGAAGGGACCTTAGAGATCATTTTAATCCAGCCTCCCTGCCGCCAGGGACGCCACCTCTCGACTAGATCAGGCAACACATGGGGACAGAATGGGAATCGAACCCGTGACCTTAGCGTTGTTAGCGCCACGCTCAACTGACTGAGCTAATGTTTTCTAAAATTTCAAGCAACAGGTCCCTTAGCACACTAGCATGTATAATCATGTAGCTTAACTGAAGCAGGTGCAGAGTAACAGAGACTGAAGGACAATATAAAGATTTCTCTCAAAGACAGATGATTCACATGTCTTAAAAAACCAAAACAAAACATAAAAGCACAACCCAGAACACAAGACAAAGCAGCCCCAAAACATGCTGGTTACCTAGAGAATTGGTCAAATTTTTATAGGATGTCAGATCAGGTACTCTGCAATTATCTAAACTTGTTCTAGAAAGGGACATGAAATACTAATCATCAAGTCTGCAGTGTCTCAAATGAGACAGAAATTGTTCTTTTCCAGTATCTTGAAACTTGTTATAACAAAATAAATAGTAAAAAGTTCTCATAAAAGGTACTTACTCCTACTTAATGACTAACATGGGAGTACTTAGGAAAAAAGTTATTACATAATAAAAGACATCTCTTCAGCTCACAAAAGGTTATGCAGGAAAACCTGGGGGGGGGGAAACAAACACTGATCTAGAGTCAGAAGGAAAAAAATGAAAGAGCTATTGAAATTGTTGTTAAAATTGCTTTGTCTGCCAAAAATAATTATAGAAAATCAATTTAAGATTTCTCTATAATCAGTACCTCTTTCTATCCAAGATCCACCAGCCACATGGTGAGCATGCATCATGCTGCAAAGGCTTTAGAGAACAATAATCGCTTCGGTGTCTGGCAATACAGCCTAAGATTTTCCCACTTGCTTACTTCAAAGAAGTTCACTCAGTGAGGAAACAGTAATATCTTTCATGTAATTAGTGCTAAACTGTCCAATCACAGAAGAAATAATGTCTTTTAATCACACAAGATGTGGAAAATTATGTGTTGAACATTCTTGGTGATGGATTATCCCACTGTCAGAGTTAAAGGATGATCAAACCCCTAGAACTACACATGGCAGTCTCGGCTTGTAAATATAACAAAGATTTGCAGCAAATAAACCTAGATTCCTAGCCAAGAATAATAACCAAATCATTTAAACATTATTATGGTCCTTTGTAAGTATCTGTGTGCATATATATATAATACATATATGATGACACATTACTACTCTCCAACAACACGACCTGACTCCTACCTTAGGAAGCTAATGGAAATGCAGAACGTTTCCTTTGCAAAAGTGTCACTTCAGCACCACTTAAGCCACCACCATACATTAATTTTTAACAGCATAAAGAAATTAGGGTTTTGTTTTTAAGATCGAAAGTTCTATAGTACCAAGTGTCTTGCAAAACAACATACGTTCACAGACATGAAATAATGAGTAAGTATGAGCAGCTGTACATTCTACTAGCTGTAGGAAGAGCTGTACACTCCTCCAAAAGTAACTGTGTCATACATTAGCCACTGTTACTACAGTATCTTAGAGAATTGACACAAGCTGAAAAATTAACAGGCTGCTGCACTTGACAGAAGGGGTACAGAGGGTCCTCTTCACAACAGTAAGCATAAATATCACTAAAGACACTTCAATCCAGCCAAACCCACACAGGATAACAATCCCTACAGTATCCTCTCTCCTTTCACTAGGGAAAGCAACAGTTCCCATACTACCCTCACAAAACATTGAATCATAGAATTTGTTGGGCTGGAAGGGACCTTTAATAATGATCTATTACAACCCCCCTGCAGAGAGCACAGACATCTTTAGATCAGGTTGCTCAGAGCCTCATCAAGCCTAACCTTGAATGTCTCCAAGGATGGGGCCTCCATTGTCTCTCTGGGCAACCTGTTTCAGTGTTTCACCACCCTCATAGTAAAACACTTTCACTCAGTTCAAATTTGGACACTGGATTCTCTTTTTCAGCCACACTGCTATTATACATTTTACAAACTACTAAGTGGCATGCCACTCAAATTTCTAACTGTTTTTCTTGTATTCCATTTCATTTATAGGACAAGATCTTACTGTTCCTCTTCTAAAATGAACAGATCTGAAGTTCATAGAATCATAGACTGGCCTAGGCTGGAAGGGACCTTAGAGATCATTTAATCCAACCTCCCTGTCATGGGCAGGGACGCCTCTCAACTGGATCAGGCAACACATGGGAATCACTTTCATTTTTTTTGCCATACTTCACTTAACTACTAAATCTAGACTAAGAAATCTCAAAAATAGTAATAAAAGCCATGATGAAAAATTTATCCAATTTACTGTGCTCACTTCTGTGCCTTCTGATGCTTCTGAGATCTAAACTACAAGTAACTTAAGTCCAGCACTGGTGGCAGGTTATTAAGTCTGAAACCACTCATAAAGCCTTTAGTGGTAAGACATCCAAGCAAACTGGTTCAGAGCACAGGGAAGAAATGATAAACAGTGTCCCTTCAGTACTGCATCTCCTGGATTCAGAAGTCATCCCTATTTCCTTGGAAAGTAACTGGCAATCTCAGAAATCAGAGATAAAATGGGAACCCCTTTCAGAATCTTCATTTCTTTGCTGATAAATAGAATGCTTCCACAAAAGCAGACTGAAAATTAAAGTTATTTTCTGCTGGCTTGTAACTTCATACCTTGTCAAGAGAACAATCTCTTATCTAGGTTGCAATCTCACTGTCATAAAAGAAAGAGCTATCCAGATGGAAACAAAATCTGACCAAAGAAATAAAGTAGTACCAAAAGCTTCCAGATACTTTCACTACTTAATAAATCACTATATTCATCCAATTAAAACAAAAAAATAAACCCACAAACCAAACCCAGAACCCTGAAACTGATTAACATGGCACAGGGAGGGAAAGGAAATGGGTTCAGAAGGCAGCTAATGGAAACCCCTACCATTAACTTCATTTACAGCTAATGTGCTGCTTGTTAATGTGCAAATAAATTAACTTTTAGATTTTAATTTTTAAATCACTCAGATCTAGGCTAGGTTCAGTCTCCTTTGAAAAGCAACCTAAGCTTTTGCCAGCAATCAAACCCTGCCAAATAATTCCAAGCTATGCAAAACAGCTGATAATATATTGGTTTTTATTGTTTTGACAATTTAAATGCAGACTTAGGTCATATTTTCTGAATTTAAATAGAGTTAGTCTCCCAATATTAAGCGAATCTAAAGATATTACTTAAAGCTTAACAAACTTATGTTATTTAAATTAATTTCGTCTTCTACAGAAATAACAAGATGTGCATTTTTTTTCTATTAAATTCTGTCGCATGCTTGTCAAAATACAGTAACTCTTTCTTTAGAATTGAAAAGACAAAAATATTTTTCTTCAAGTGAGGTCTGCTTGAAACCTTGTCAATTCAAACAGGCATGACTGGTTAACTTGGAACAGAATAACTCATAAAAATCAAATTACCATAATCTGTTAGCATCTTACCTTTAAATAGGATCCATAATATTTAGTTACATAGGGACTGTCACACTGACTCAGCACTGTGATTTCTTGTTGGATGTCTTCTATTTCATCTTCTGCTTCTTCTAGGTCAATAATTTTTATAGCAACCACTTTCTGAGTCCGATTGTCAATTCCTTTAAAAACTTCACCAAAAGAGCCCTTACCAATTTTCTCCAGTTTTGTAAACAGTTCTTCTGGATTTGCCTTCAAAGTCTGTTAAAAATATGAGAAAAGTTACTCATTATTTGTAACATTAAAGCAAAACATGGTATTTTTAAGGCAATAAACGTTTCAAACTCTACAGATACCTATTTATCCAGCTATTCTTTTTCTACCACCACAGTTAATGTCTTCTTCCTATATTCCTTACAAGCACACACTGCAACATTTATGCTGCCCTGTACGTAAAGTGCAAATTTAACACTGTCCCTGTAACAGGGTTTTATGCTATCTACCATCAGAAAGTGCTGCTACCTCTTTTTCTTTGCCAATAAACTGCACCCAGCCACAAAACTCAAAAGATTTTTTCAAATATTTGGTTTCTATTAAAAACAAAATAGATCAAACACCACTGCCATTAAAGTAAACCTTTTGCCTACCCATTTCTCTCAAAATTGGTTGCTTCCCAGAACCCAGGGTCCTAATCTCTTGAATTTTTCATGTATCGCATGCTCTTATGGATTTTGTACCTGCTCTTCAGTGAACAGACTAAATTTCCTTATGTTTGAAGTAGCAAGCAATCCTCTTCAATTTTCTCCTACTAAGGACCACCTCCATGAACTGCCATGCTTCCTCCTTATCTCTGACTCCAAGGTTTTCTGGAGCAAGATTTCTTTTTCTTCTCTCAGTTGGGTAAACTTGTTCACTCCCAAAAAACATCCTATTCCCAGCTATCTTGATTTGAACTGTCACATGAAAAGTACAAGCGCTCACCTAAACATGCAAATGTAAGACCTAGGTAGACCACTCGGCTATTAATTGATTTTTCTCCACTGCCAAGTACTCTGCTAGCTACCACTGCTCTTAGACTTCTCACTTTCAGTGCACAGATCATAGAATCATAGAATGGCCTAAGTTGGAAGAGACTAAGGTCTCTTATCATCTAATCCACCCTCCCTGTCATGGGCAGGGATGCTTCTCAACTAGATCAGGCTACTCAAGGCTCTGTCCAACCTGGCCTTGAACACCTCCAGGGAGGGGGCATCCACAACTTCTTTAGAATAAATTGTCCAGAGTCTTGTCACCCTTGTACTGAAGAATTTCTTTCCAAGTTCTAATCTAAATCTACTCTGCTTCAACTTAAACCCATTTCCCCTTGTCCTTGACTCTGGTCTTGTGAGATCCCACCTCGAATACTGCATCCCACCATAAGAGGGACATAGATCTGTTGGAGCGTGTTCAGAGGAGGGCCACAAAGATGATGCAGGGGCAACCTAATAGCTGCCTTCCAATACCTGAAGGGAACCTACAGGATGGTAAATTTCATCGTGTACCTTCTTAATCTAGCATCAAGGAGCCTTTACAGCTAACAAAAATTACATATAAATTACAATTAAAAGTCATAGGTAGAGGGAATAGTCATGAAATGAAGAAAAATATGATAGGATTACTTAGAATCCTTCCCATAAGAAATAAAACAAACACTTCAAAAGAGTTGTTATTGTTCTTAAAAGGATTAGGTTCATGTTAACTAAGTGAAAATGCATTGTTGATACAGAAAAAGGCTCATATAAGAAAAAAAAAGTGCAGTAATGCCTAAATAAGCATAAAACCACACAGTTCATACTTAGCCAAACTTTGTAGAAGCATAAAGAGGGGAATGAAATTTTCTAAATTACCACTGAGAAGCATCGAGACAACATTTTTTTGGTCAGTATTCAAGGACCATTTCTTCCAGGCTCAGGACCAGTGCATCCCAACAGGGAGGAAATCAAGAAAAAGCTCCAGGAGATCTGCATGGTTAACCAGGGATCTGCTGGGCAGACACAGCTGGAAAGGGAGGGTATATAAATTGTGGAAGGAAAGGCTGGTGACTTGGGTGGAGTATAGAACTGCTGTCAGAGAAGGTAGGGAGGCAATTAGAAAAGCTAAGGTCTCCTTGGAACTAAAACTTTTGAAAGAGGTCAAGAACAGCAGAAAGGGCTTCTTCAAATACATTGTCGGCAAAACTAACACTAGAGGCAATGCAGGCCCTCTGGTGAATGAGGTGGGTGCTCTGGAGACAGAGGACAGGAAGAAGGCAGAGTTACTGAATGCCTTCTTTGCCTCTGTCTACACTGTTGGAGACTGTCCTCAGGAGCCTCAGTCCCCTGAGACCCCAGAGGAAGTCAGGATAAAGGAGGAGTTTGCCCTGATTGAGGAGGACTGGGTTAGGGATCAGTTTGAACACTTGAACATCCATAAATCCATGGGCCCTGATGGGATGCACCCGCGGGTGCTGAGGGAGCTGGCAGGAGTCATTTCTGGACCGCTCTCCATCATCTTTGGTAAGTTGTGGGGAACAGGAGAGGTGCCTGAAGACTGGAGGAAAGCGAATGTCACTTCACTCTTCCAAGAAGGGCAGGAAGGATGACCCAGGTAACTACAGACCAGTCAGCCTCACCTCCATCCCTGGAAAGGTGATGGAACAACGTATCCTTGGCGCTGTCTCTGGGCATATCAAGGACAAGAAGGTTATTAGGAATAGTCAACATGGCTTTGCCAAGGGGATGTCATGTTTGACCAACCTGACAGCCTTTTATGAAGACATAACCAGGTGGATGGATGGTGGCCATGCAG
>NW_009700190.1:1783-9353 GCF_000703405.1 Apaloderma vittatum | reverse complement strand
CTGGCATGGAGCAACTTCCGTGGGGGCACAAAGCTGAGGGACCTCCTGCTTGGTGCAGGCACAGCCGAGCCCTCAACACTGGGAGTGGATCTGAGTGAGGAGCCTTCAAGGGCTGCCACATCTCCTGGCAAACTTCCATCCCTCTCAAACACTCCTCTGCAGAGGAGCCAGTGTCCTTGAAGCCTTTTCAGCTGTGGTGATGGACCAGCAGGGCCAAGGTGAGACCCATCTGGACCTTCAAGGGGTGGCCCCAAAGCTGCTCCTCAGGCTCTTTGCTGCACATGCAAGGAAGAGGACAGCAAGAGGGATTGACGCCCGTGAGATCAGCCTGCAACCGCGCCCAAAGTTCCCCTGGTGGGTCTGTGGGGGCCATGCACCCCGAAACCACACACACATCGACCCAGAAGATCGTCCAGCCTGCTGCGAGCAGCCTGGCTGGACCCTCAGCCACGGGGAGCACACACAGAGCGAAGGCGAATGCTCACGGGAAGTAACTTCCCCGACACGTGGGCAGCTGGCGCAGCAGAACCCGCTACGCTCGCTGCCGGAGTCAATTCCTGGGCTGTAATGAAGCTGCAGTAATGAGCGCATCCGTAATTCTCATCTAATTAATGCTGTGCCAGTGCTTCGGGAGCGACTGCTTTATGGCTTGGCCATAAAAGTTGATGTTACGTTAAAACGTGATTTGTGAGGATTCCCGTCCTGCTTCCTTCCCCTCTATTTAATTTAGAAAAGGAGAGATTGGCCGTAGTAACTGATCAGGCCTCTTAGCTGTAACACTTTTGTTCCCTGAAAGCTCATCTGGTTAATTAAGTCAACTGTTTGCATTCAAATGCTCAATCAAATGAACTATGTTGGGCAATAGCTGTGAAGAGCCATCCAGTACCCCAGTCCCATGTCCGATCCCTGCATTCCTGGGGCCAAAAGCAAAAAGATTTTTTAAATCAAGTCTGGAAAACACGGTAATGTGGAGATCAAAATTCTATAGTTAAATCATGTAGGGAGATGAGCTCGCCCAACGGGGGAACAGGGCAGCTAGAGGCAGCAGACGTCACGCCGAGCTCCACGTCACCTTCCCATGGCCCGACTCAGCCCCATTTCTGGCACTCGGCTCTTGTCCTTCACCCAGAGTCACCCAGCTCTGGGGCTGGTCAGAGGGCAACAGGAAGGAGCTCTTCCCTTAGCTCAGACGTTACACCACGGGCCCATCCCCAAGCCATGGCAATAAATTATTTTCTTGTAGAAAAACACAGGGTTCATCCCTGCTTGCAAGGGGATGTGGCTGCTTCACCTCTGTCCCACATCTCCTGCGGGCTCAGCGCCCGTGCGCTGGAAGGTGTTGCCTGTGTCCACCAGCCAAGCGAGGGGCTGACACCTCGGTGTGCCGGGGTCTGTCCCCAGGGGTCTCCTGTCCAACCCTCCCTCAGACCAGGAATATCGCCAGCACCTGGTCAGGTCAGCCGTGACTTTGTCTGGCCAAGTCCTGACCACTTCCAACGATGGGGACTCCCCCTACTTCTCTGGGGCCAGTTTTTCTAAGTATCAGCCTTACAATGAAAGTATTTCTCCTGCTGTCCAACTAGAAGATCTGAAAATTGTGACACAGTGTGGCTGTTGCTCCTTATTTTGTCACCTGGTGCCACCAAGAAGTTTGGCTCCATCACCTTTGTAGCTGTCCTTCCCAAAGATGTAGGATGCTGTTAGACCCCATCCCTCTCCATTCCGCTTGAGGTCCATGGCCACCTCAGCAGCATCTGCAGGTCCCCCTCCAATTTCTCCACATCTCTCTCAGACTGGTTGGAAGGAAACAGGCATAAACCGAGATGCCTTTGTCCAAACATCTAGTGTCAGGCACGGGAGCTACGTCAAAGCTCCGAGCGGTGTTTGTTCGGCTTTGCGGGTTGGCTTTCGCCACGTGAGCTCGTTTGCTGCCGAGCCGTGGATGTGCCCCAAACTGGGAGGTTTGTCTGGTGCTCTATGACTGGTCACTGCTGTCCCCGGTCCCAGGAGCAGGAGTTTTCACCTGCTGGTCTTTGTCTAGCAATATTGTTGGGGAGAATAGGGTTGCTACACAGATGAGCTGACGCACGGGCTGGGTGGAACTTTCCATGAGAAACATGTGTGTCCTTCTGAAATAATTGCCCCATTAGTTCAGGAAGGGAGAAGAAATGACTTGCAAATGGCTCCTGTGCAAACACCCTGGCCTCGGTCCCCACCTGCTCCTGCTCAGCTCTTCTCTCTCTCCCTCACCTCCCTCTTCCTCACCCTCTGCCAAGGGATGAAGGCAGGGAGGAGGAGGGGTCCTGGATCTTTCCATCCTGTCTCTGCCTGTGTCCCGTGCACAGCTCGGCAGTACCTGAAGCGGGGTGGGGGATGCTGGCAGTGGCTCGCTCCTCGTCCTCCCGCTGTGTCACTGCCCTGTGGCTCAGCTCTGCTCAGTGACAAAGGAAAGTGGGTTTCATAATTTTTTTCTCCAGCCTTCCCCCGCGCCTCACAGCTGGCCAGGAGTCAGCATTGGTTTGCCTGCCTTCCCCAGCGCCGGGGAATGTGTGAGCTGGATGAGCTGAGTAAAAATGACCTAATGCAGAGAAGAATCAGAAAATGAGCAATGAGAGGGTCATAACAATGCTTCCCGAATGAGTTAGCGGCACCCAGGGGACTCCTACCACTGCTGGATTTCCTGCCCTGGCTGCAGCCCAGCTGAGCTAGTTTTATTTCCTTGACAGACAGCATGTGAGCCTGCCTATTTTTATTTTTACTTCAGAAGAATTTTATTTTCCCCTTCTTCGCTCCCTTGCATTGTTTAGGACTGACATTGCTAACGCCAGCTGCAGCGGATGGTGGCACTTCTCCTTGGAGCCCCAACCCAAGGGTGCATCTGAAGGGGCTCTCTGCCTGTACCCCCCGCCATGCAGGATGATACCCCGCAGCGCTGAGCTGGGAACCCCTAAACACGCTGCAGAGACACCCCTCAGCTGCCCCAGAAGGTTTTTTCTGAGCCCAGAGCCTGGAAGGACAAGAGGGCTCGGGTGCATCGCTGCATCCCCCTGGCCCTTATCAACCCCAGTGGAAGCAGAAGTTCCCAAACAAACCCCGGGCAACCCCGATCTCCATCCTCACCGTGCAGATGGCCAAAGACTGGGTGTTCCCTTGGTGGGTCTCCAGCTTCTGGGCATCTCAGCTACCCAAATAAGATTTCGCCGTGCCCCTGATAAGCCTCAACAACTTTCGGCGCAGGGTTTAAGCGACTCGTGAGTCAGCTGTTTCCACGGGGCAGGGCAATTCTTGTGTCTGCAGTTTCAGTATCTAACTGTTGAGCTATGTTTAGTCTATGGCTATGAAGTAGCCTTGTTGCTATTCTGAGGATATTTGTCTAATCAGGGGTCCAAGGAATTATTTCGCTCAGGAGAAAGTTATGTTTATTTGGATAAATTTATACTGCAGGACGGCCGCCTTGGAAAATCCTGATAAAGGCCGTGCATTGCTAGAGCGTCTCGGGGCACGGTGGACACCTGTAAAATAGGCAAAGTTATTATTTTTGCAGAAAAATGAGAAAGGCTTTATGTTCACGGCTCCTAGCCAGCTCTGAAATGAGGCCCCTCTTGTAACCCGAGCGCTGCTTGCTGTGGGGAGCCACACTCCCCCGGGCGGACGCTGCGGATGCTCGTGTGCCGGCGGCGAGGAGCAGTGCCGACCACGGCTGGCTCGCGGGCACGACCCCACGCGGGATGCCCACGCTGCTCTTCAGCTTCTCCCAACAAATCTTCATCCAAGAGATGCTCCGCAGCTTGAACTCTCTTCTCCTGGAGCTGCTCTTTCAGGAACTTCATTTGCTTTTGTAAATCCCAGGTGACCGCAGCACTTGTCTCCGGCTGCTGCTACATGAGGAAGCTGATGAAATCCTGTGCTGAGGGACACTCCAAGGGTCAAGTCCCATGATCTGGGACAGCCAAGACTCATTTGCCAAGTCCTTTGGGTTCATCCCAACCTTCTCATCCCTGAGGAGGGGTGTTAAACTCAAGACCTTCAGATGTTTTTCCCACCAGCCTTAACCTTTTTCACCTGTGGGGTCACAGCATTTTTTGAACCTAACAAAGCAGTTGGCGCTTTCTGGTGATTATTCCCATTTAAGTGCTTTCCCTGGGGTGCGTTGCCTCCTTGGCTGCCTTCAGCTCGTCCCGCCAGATGAACCGAGATCACCTGCGCCTTGGTGGACTTTACTCTGTTTGCACACGACAAACAGAGCTGAGTTGTGACTTCTTTGCAACTGAGCAACCACTAATTTTTAGCCCCGAGATAAATCCTGGTTATCTGCTGAGATAAGGTCCGCTACAGCATCCTCCTCACTTCGGAAGGCACCGGTCTCCACACTGGGAGATCGCCGCTGTGCAGAGCGGCAGCAGCGATGTCAGCAGCCCAGCGATGAGGCTGAGGCCGGCGGCCTGCCGTCCCCAGCCGGTGCCACCCAACACCTCCACAGCTTCAGTGGTGGTGGCTTGGGTGCAGCTGGTGGTTTTTCCTCTGCAAAAGGCCACTTTTCCCTCTCCAGGGCCATCCCCAACCAGGTGACCCGCCGTGATTTCAGCGTTGCTGCCGTGGGAGCATCCCTCTGGCTGTCGGACCCGGGGCTGGTTTGAGGCCGTGCCTCAGGTTAGGAATCGGGAATGCCCAATTCCTGTTTCCATTGCTCAGGCTCGTTGCATTGGCATCGACAGCTCAATGATTTCTTCACATCCCTCCTGGCCTGATTGGACTTTATCCTGGACATCACATTTTGTGTTAAAGAAGGACATTTCTGGGGACATTTAAATAAGGACATTTAAGGACTAGATGATCCTTGAGGTCGCTCCCAACCCTGTAATCTACAATTCTTTGATTGATTTGAAGATTCTGTCTCCCTTCTGCTTGTGTTGGAAGCTCGGTGCCCCCACAACAGCCTCAGCAGCTCCTCGTCCTCTAATCCTCCCCTGCAAAAGGAGCAGCTCCAGGCAGTGGGGCTCTGTCTCCACCCTGACCAACGTTACCCCAGAACAACTCCCTTCCATGAGCTGACGGCCCCTCATCCAGTTCCCATCCAGATGCTCCAAGTTTCTCACATCCTTCACTCTTGAGGCACAAAGCCTTGGAGAAGATGGCACGGCTCCTCTCCTGCAGCATGCAGCATGGAGGGGACAAAGCTGTGGCTTCGGTGTCACCGCAGGACCCATGATGACACCTGTCCTGCTCCATCGGGCACTGGCCATGCTGGGAAAGGACAGGACGAGCACCCGGCATTTCCACCTCCCACCCCAGCCCAGCACCTCCTAGAAACCAAGCGTCTCCCAAACATGTGGAGATGGTGTTTGCGGTGACTCACGCCAACCCGGCGGGATGGCAATAAATTCTGTCACAGCGATGGCCAAAGGTCTGTCACTCCCGCAGGCTTATTTCCATTTTCTCCAGGGAGTCACCCCAGCTCCCCATTTCTCCAGTGCCTCTGTCCAGGTTGCCCAGAGAAGCTGTGGAAGCCTCATTCCTCGATTTGTCCCAGGCCAGGCTAGACGGGGCTTTGAGCAACCTGGTCTGGTGGGAGGTGTCCCTGCCTCTGGCAGGGCTTGGAACGAGACAATCTCTAAGGTCCTTTCCAACCCAAACCATTCTGTGATTCTATCGCTCTGTGACTGCCAGCAGGCAGGTCGGTGGTGTTTATTCAAAGCTGAGCACTTGATTCCCACACCACATGTCCCACGGCGGCTCCAGCCCTCACTGCCTGCCCTGCCAGGTGGGCTCGGACAATTCGCGCACGGAAAGCAGGTTCTAGGCTTTAAGCAAAGTGTGGTTACAGGTGCTCCCGGGCATCACCAAGAGCCACAGCAAGGTTTGATGGACCCAGCATTCAGGGTAGAGAGAAGGTACCAGCAGGTACCGAGCTGCCCGTACCCACAAAGCCTCCTGAGCCGAGTCCCCCTGCAAACTGTCCCTGGGACACGAAGAAGCGAGAGGCCAACACAGTGACCCCACAATAACAGTTTCTCAATGGCCTGCAACCGAGTGAGGAGAGGTCAAGAATATGTGGGTGCTGGAGAGAGGGAGGAAAGGGCAAGACCATCTGTGTCGAGGCCAGATGTGAAGGGAAACCCTCCCGGCTGGGAAGGAGAGGAGACGAAGGCTCTCACCAACAGTAGGAGGAGGGTCTGGGTTCGAGCAGCAGCTGGCGTGACCATGACCGCGCTCGTGGGGAGGCTGCACCAACCCCCCAGGCCCCAGCAGCTCTGGGGTCACAGCTGGGACACCAGCCCATGGGCCAGAAGTACCCCCAGGAGAGCCACAGAGGCGTCCCACCAACCCCGCTGCCTCCAGCCAAGCCCTGGGGGGGTCCCTCAGCTCTGCCTCAGCTTCCCCACCTGGCTGTCACCCGCTGGTTGTTCAAAGAGCAAAACACCGAGAGCTCCCCAGAAGAGATCCTATCTGCCGAGGAGAGCCGTGCCCAGGTGGGATTGCCGGGGCAGCCACAACCACCTGAATCCTCGGGCATCGCCGCTCCACTGCCTGGCACGTTCCCGTGACGCCACATCTCGGAGCCATCCGAGGGCGACCACAAGCAAGTGGCCAAAACGAAACGTCAAAAGACATTTCAGCTACTGAACGCACCATGTTCAAAACGTGCCCATCGCACACCAGAGCCGTGGAAAAGGCTGGGCAGGAGCAGCCCTGCCAAACCGCGCAGCCGGGACCTGAAATAGCACCGCTGGGCTTTCTGTTGCTACTTTTGGTGCGTCCCCAGGGGGACCCGGAGCTACACTAGGTCACTGATATTTCTGGGCATCTCCACGTTCCGAGGCTCATGCCCTGCCCTGTTTAAACAGCAAATGCTATCCCCGGGAACGGTTTGGGGAAAAACTTTCCCGTGTTCCAGCCAGGCCTGGCCTGGCCTCGGGAGCATCTGGCAGCTGCTCCATCAGAGAAAAAACAGCTCAGAAATCCGCAGAACCAGCTTTTCCCATCTTTAGCCATGCAATAACAGGATTTTACGCTTCTTGGTGAAGCAGGGGACACCCGGCTCCGCCAACACTGACAAACATGGCACGAAGAAAAGGCAGCTACAAGAAATTATATTCTCCTTTTATTTACCTATGACCATGACAATGTATTTTTGCTAGCTGCAGAGATGCTTCGCACTGTAAACTGGGCGCCTGGAGGCAGGCGGTCCGTCCAGCTCTGCCAGGTTCAGCAACGATCCCCGCTTCTCATTGTTATCCAGAGTAAGGAGAGCGTCTGATTCACGGAGCTGCTTTTCTCCATCACCAAACCCTCCGTCGTCAGGGCAGGATATATACACCCAGGCTCCCCCAGCGGCCCGCTGCCAGGGAACGCGCTTCGTCAGACAAAACCCACTAACTTAGAAAATGTTGTACGCACTTGGAAAAAATAAAAATAAAAGAAAAGAAAAAAAAAAAAAGGCATTCACTCCACCGGAGAACTCCGCCGTGACACACACAAATATTGCACTTGTAATTTCGGAACGGGAAAGGACACGAGGGTTTCCTATTACACAGCAACGCGTCCAGCTATGGGAGGTCAATAAATAAAC
>NW_009700190.1:1382-1678 GCF_000703405.1 Apaloderma vittatum | reverse complement strand
GCTTCGGGAGGCATCGCCGGCACGGGGAAGCACAGCAGCGTCGTGGGGCCGGTCCAGGTCAGAAGTCTTTTATCCGGGGAAGATGTTCGTGTCGGTGCTGTCATCCCCTTGCCGGAGCCCTGCACAGAAGTCCTCCTCCTCGCTGAGTTGGGATCACTCGTCGCCTTCTGGCACACTCGCAGCTCAAGCGCCTGCTTCACAGTAGTCTTGTGGGAGCTTCCCTCCTGGCTAAAAGCCATGCCAGAGTCACCCCGAAGGCATCGTACCAGCGATGGCGAGACGGGGCGATGGCGCAC
>NW_009700190.1:842-1290 GCF_000703405.1 Apaloderma vittatum | reverse complement strand
GGCAGCGGGAAGGCACGCTCCCGCCGACCCCCGGGGAGGCCTCCGCCGCCCAATTTCATGTAAACACGCAGCTCCCAGCCTGCCCCGAGAGAGTCCCTGGGTCTACAGTGGGGAGCTGGCTTTCTTCTGGTTAATTATGTCCAAGTACAAGTCAGAGCGGAGGAAGCGGGGGTACGAGTCCTTCTCCATGAGCCCATAAATCCTCTTCTGCGCCAGGTCGAAACAGCTGCGGGTGATGTTCTGCAGGTTCTCCTTGGTGTGCTCCCGCGTGTAGGAGTCCAGGTTGACCTGCAGGAAAAGAGAGCGGGGTGGGTGAGCCGCTCCTCGTGCAGCTGCCCTGCCCTGGAGCCCTGCGCCAACGCAGGAGCCAGCCCTCACCTCCTTGCAGGACTGGATGGCGATGTACTCGGCGAAGATCTTCTTGGCCTTGGAGACCATCTTGGACTGG
>NW_009700190.1:0-330 GCF_000703405.1 Apaloderma vittatum | reverse complement strand
AAGCCACAGCTCTCCCTGGCCCCATCGCAAAACCTGCCCCCCCCGGCTAGGCAGGAGCAGAAGGGGCGCAGGCAAGGGGCAGCCTTTCTCTTTGTTTACCCCCCAACACCGGAAAGGATTAACAGAGGAAATCCCAGCTTGATCCATGCACGTGTCTGGATATTCCCCCGGCAACAGAGACGGAAACAACCGGGCAAACACTTACATTTGTGCAGCAGCAGCTTCTCCAGGGAGTCCCCCCACTTGAGAGCTTCCTCGGGAGTGGGCCTGCAAGGGAAGGACGGCACGTTGGCAAGAAAAAAGACGCAAAAACCACATTTGTATGAGGAA
>NW_009700189.1:501-744 GCF_000703405.1 Apaloderma vittatum | reverse complement strand
GCCGCGACAGGGGTTTGCTGCCGACGGGGTGGCACTGCAAGGAGATTTTTATTTTAGAATAAGAAAGAAAACACGTTAGCCCTGTAAGTAGCCCAGGACAGTGAGGAAGCCTGGCCAGGATGGACCAAGGTCATGCAGCCCCCAAGGACGGGGCAGATGCAGACCCTGCAGAACTGGTGCCAGCCCAGTTAAAATCTACCCCCGTTCCCCTCCATGGTGGGGTTCGTTTGCTCTCTCAAAGCT
>NW_009700189.1:0-298 GCF_000703405.1 Apaloderma vittatum | reverse complement strand
TTGTACCGCCAGGGAATTGGAGCTTCTTTTCCAAAGAGGGGAGAGATCCGGGCTCTCCTCCAGCAGGACGTTGGCTCCCTGGAGAGGGACCCCTCACGGCAGTGAGCAGAGCCCCACCTCGGAGCCAGGCACAGGAAGGCAGCGCATGGCCGGCCCGCAGGAAGTGCAGCAAGAAAACCCAGGCTTTGAACCTTCCCCTTCCTCTCAGCTGGTTTTTTTTTTTGCCTTTCCTCCTTTTTGAAGGCTAAAGGAGCCTCCTACTGCCCTGGCAGTCCCCGTGCCAACAACAGTCAAAGCC
>NW_009700188.1:447-11141 GCF_000703405.1 Apaloderma vittatum | reverse complement strand
CGTGCCCCTGGATCAGCAGCAGAAAGACTAACGTACTGAGACATGCAGATCTGACACCGTCTGCGTGCAGAACCATGCAGGCAGGAAAGGCTCCTGTGCAGCCTTTCAAGGGGCTGCAGCTGCTGCAGGACTCTGGAGCCATCTGCACACAAACAGCTCAGGGACCCTGGCAAGAGCCATCCTTTCCTTGCGATCCACGGAAGTTTGCTTAGTAATTCAGACACTATCCAAAAAGTGAAATTGCACTCTGCAGCAGCTCACTGAGGGTAATGGTTTGAACCTGAGGCACTGACAGGACAAAGCCTCAGAAGGAGGCTCAGCCACAGCATTTTTTGGGCACGCCAGACTTCGCAGGACTCATGCTATACTTGTGACTTCCTTCTCCAACAAAACCCCTGAAGAAATGGAAGTCCTTGTTCTGGTGTTTATATTTCCTCATCCAGCATCGCTACAAATTTCCCAATTTAAACATATCATCCTTGAATGCGGATCATTGGATTTTCACTCTCCATCACTTGACAGACTTTACTGTTGTCCTTAAAAACAGCTTCACAGTGCCAGATAATGAATACTAACTATAGGTGGTCACCTAGAAGATGAGGGGGATTCCCCAAAATCAGTGCCGGAAAATAATCTACAACTAATTAAGAAATAAAGTAAAATCAGGTAGGCCCTGTGTGACTGCAGTTGTGCTATCAACAGGGCAGTCATCTGCCTGGGAACTTCCACGGTGGCACGACGCACGGGATAATGACCCAGGATTCCCACAGCCCGCCAGGACAGTCCTGCCCTCACCCTGGGCCCAGAGCACACCAGGAAACAGCTTCTTGACCACAGCCAGGATTAATTTTAGAACATGATATGTTAGAGGCTGTTTTGTGAACTACATGGAACATCATTCACTGGGAGGAACTGCTCGGTTGGAGAGCATCTCTCAGCGTTCAGTGGCTGGCCCAGCCCAAACCCTCAGCAAAGTTGGAGATCATTAACAGAGAGAAAGATTGCATCCATCCTACCTGTGACACCCCCACCCATGCATGTTTCTTCTGATTAGAAGCAAAAGGTTCAGAGGCTAAAAGCCACAGAGCCAACAGCTGGTCTGCACATCCAGCACCCAGTGCCAGCTGCAGAGCTCCAGCCAGCACGGAGGAGAGGGTAGCACTGCTTCTCCTGCGAGGTGCAGTGGCAAACGCCTGCAAGTCTTGGGAAGACCTATCACTTGGAGGCCCTGAGCAGCTCCGAGCACATGTGTTAAAGAGATAAAAGAATATTTTCCTGGTTAGCTCCAACACTTTATTGAATAAAGTTTAAAATCTTCACCCTAACTCAATCCATCTGTGCAGGTGTCATAGTACTTTCTCATTTTTAGTTTGGAGAGGATGAAAACGCAGGGTGAGCAGATAAAGCAGTTGCCTGATTTGAATTTCACTTCTATCCCATAACTCTTTGTGGGGGTCAAGGAGAATATGACAGGTGGAAAAATGAATCTTGGAATCGCCAACTGGAGGCTTCAGAAGATTCATTTCCAAAGCATGTTACTGCAGACAGAGAGCGGGGCTCACCGGCTGGATCGACAGTGCAGGATGCGAACAGCGAGCGCTGGCTGCCAGGACGGGCGCGGGTGGCGCAGTGCTCCTATTGCCAGGCTGAAAACCCTCCATCCAAAACCAGCTTTTTAACTTCAAGGAGAAAGTTTCATTTCATTGCCCAAATAGACCATCCCCACAAGCAAACCCATAGCTTCCGTGGGGTGCCCTGTGGGGGTCCCTGCAGAGCTGCACTGGACCTGCTCTCTGCCCCAGAGCGCCCGGGCGGGGGGTCCTGGGGAGCTGAGCTCTGCTCCCAGCACACGCCCTGTGCTCCCCCGCATCCAGCCGGCAGCTCATTTCCGTGTGAACAGAGCAGTATTTCATAGTTACCAGAAACTTAAACTGCAAATAAACTTGAATTCACTTGTCATCCACCTCAGAGACACGCCAAGCTCAGAAGCTTTAATTTCAGTAATTAGATGAAACTTTCTCCCTGCACAGGACTGCGAGCTGTGTATATTAATATAACTTCCTCAAAACAAGTGAGAAGTTATTGAAAGCGTCACAAGAGTTGGATGGCAACAACCAATAGTTTCCCCACACCCACAAGATTTAGCATTTAACTACGCAAATGTATTGTTGTTGTTCTGTAATCACAATCTGTAAATCGGCGGTTTGGGAGGGAGCGCAGGGAGCCCGCCCGTGTTTTTTTTTGTGCTGCCAGCCCTTTGATCATTTCAGGGAGGACGTGGCACGCCGACCTCCCACGCACATCTGCGTGAGGGAATCCCGAGGGATCCCTTGGAGAAGCCAGGCAGCACGCAGCATCCCCCCAGCACGCGGCAGACCCCTCAGATACAGCAAAGATACAGGAGAGGACTCGGCTGGCCAGGCCTGCAGACCACCGGGCAAATTCACACGACCCCAGGTCTGCCCCAGCACCCCGATAACACTCGCCGGTCACAGCCCAGACCCCTTCCTGCAGCAGAAGGGAGGAGGCTCCCAAGCCGCTCTCACGTCTGCTGAGCAGGGAGATGTGCCTTTGGGCACGTCAGACACGTACAAGGAGGAAGCGCGTCAGTGAGGCCACGGCGTGAGCGTGTCCTGGAGCCCAAACAGAGGCACCCGAGAAGGGTGATGCCACCACTGGGGTAGTCCAGGAGAGGTGCTGGGGAGGACTGGGCTGACGGTGCTCGTGAGGCTCAGGTGCTGCATCCCCACAGAGACCCTGGGCTCCTCACGGACACGAGTGCCCGCTGGACCCCTCCTCCCCTGTGCTGGTGTGGCTCAGGGCCACCCAGGGAGTTGGAAAGCACGCGTCCATGCTGTCACCCAGCGGATGCTGTTACCGGCAGCAGCTCCCTTCTGCCTGGTGCAGACAGCCAATCTTCCCATCAGCTGTGACAGGTTTCAGAGCTGCAGCTCGGCACAGACATCTTGTGCTCAGCACAAAGACAGAATTCCTTTCACACGTTTCAGCGCTACCAACCTGCTTATGCAGGCCTGTCACCAGCACGTCCCAGAGCCTCCCCAGAATTTAGAAACAGCAATCACCAGGTCTTGTACCTTCTCTTCCTCTTGCACAGAACTTCCCGAGACCATGCATACATACACATGTGTATCTTGCTGGGGGGAAACTGTGCCAAGAATGTTTTGCCTCTACTTCCGAGCGCAGCCCTGACTCCAGCCCAGTGACAGCTCTGACCCTGCCTGCAGCAGAGTCCCGCTGGCCGCGTTAGTGCTGCTGCTCCCGGGAAGAGGCAGCCGGTGAGCTCCCAGCAAGCCCAGCCAGCCACTGCCCTCCGGGAGCACCACAAGGGAGCCACAGGGGCAAGCAGCTCTAGCTGAGAGCACGGGCACTTCCCCGCCAGCCACCTGCTACCCCAGGAGCCATCGCAGCCTCTGAGGCTTTCAGACTGCTCTTGGATGCTCCACGGCACTGTTCAGTCCTTTCCTGGTGACACAGAACCATGCAGCTACCATCGCCTGTTTTAGTCAAAAGCAGGAACTCTGATGGCACATTTGCCTGCACAGACAGGTCCAGCCCAGGTTTGGGTCCCTGCAGAAGGTCTCACACCAGCGTAGCCCAACCTGGGAGGGTTTTTGCCCTGTCCTTCCCTGAGCACTGACCATCAAGGCCAGTGGTTTAATAATGACATTTCATTTCAGTTGTAATGTTCTCATTCTAGCACAGCAACTTATTTTTAATAGAGTTTGGAAAGACTTTTTTGTATGCCTTCACTTCCACTCCAAGAATGTTTGCTCTCAATTTATTTCTGCTCTTCTTATCTTCTCAACAACTGCATCTCTTGTTCCAAGTCCTGCTCATTTTCTGCTCCTTATTGTGATTTTTCTTTAATTTCATCTTGTTCCCGCACTTCCCAATCACACATTTCATCACTTCTGCTTCCCTATTGCCAACAATATGTGATTTCTTTATCTTAATTGTATCACCCAGTCATCTGGTTCCAGGATGGCATCTCTTTACCTCACAGTGCAGTCCCTTCTGCTTCTGGCATGTATAATAATAGCTGAGGCAAGTTGTTAACTTTCACCTCCCAGTTACAGTCACAAGCTTTTTTCATGTAAGTCCTAATGACAACACAAACTGAAAACCCTCCAGGCATCACTCCATAGAGCCTGCAGGAGAAACCCACCACTCCACAAGCTCTTCTCCGCAGCTCCCAGCCAGCAGCGGGCTGATATGCAAGACTAGCCCTGGAGAAGAGAAGCCTTCCTGAAGGATCAGACCAAGCCCTTGCAAGGAGCCCATCAGCCAAATTCCATGCGCACCACCCTGGCCGGCCACGCAGCTGATCTCTGCTCCTTCCCATGGAGCCTGGGATCTCACCAGTCCTCGGCCAGGGAGTCTAGCGAGGGACCAAGCTCTCTGTGGGCAGGAGAAATTCAGCCTTCCTCCACAGCAGCCGGGACATCCTTTTTTCCTCCAATCCGCCAGGCTACACCTCTCCAATGCCCGCCTGCCTACGTGGAGACACAGCTCCACACACTCAGCAGCCAGCCCCACACCCAGCAGAGAGGGCTCCTCTCCCCTGCTCCTGTCTGCAGGCTCCTGCTCCCACCAGGCTGGGGGACTTCATACCAAGTGTCTTTGCTCAGTGCATGGAAGAAGTTGCTGGCGAGCTGCACCATCTGGGGCAAGATGCCTTCACCTGGCTGTGTCTGCACCAAGGTGCTCCAGATAACAGGCTACGCTGGCTGCGACACACAGGGCCCTCTGTATCTCAGATCTTCATCCAGCTCCTCAGTTTATAGCACCCAAAGCCCCAGGCCAAGTTTTCCAACGCCTTATTCATCTTTAGAGTATCTTCAGCATCTGGGGAGGGTCCTGCTCAGCACGGGCAGTACCAGATCCTCTCCAGGGGGCAGAAGCAAGACCAACCTCAGCAGAGCAGGTTTGGAGGAGAGTCCTTTGCAGGGCTGCCCAACAGCCTAAGAGGAGGCACCGTCACAGGAGTCCGATAGCCGTGTGCTTGCTCCAGCCCCAAACCAGCAGGTTTTCTGGATGAAAACTTTGCTGTCTGGATCCACTTCTCCAGCCTTAGTAGCTCCAGGAAAAGGCAAAGAGCTGTGAATGCATAGCAATTTACCAGTAATACTAAGTTGTACGTGTGGGTAGGAATAATATCCATACAAAGAACAGCTTAAATGCTGCTGCAGGAGCTAGCATGGTATAGAAGGAGTAGCTGCGTGTGTCAGACTCAGCGCCTCTGTTTATATTCTGATCCACAAGCACTGCTTAGAAGGTTAGTGAGATCCTGGCTCATACAGAGGGAAGCATTTTACATATGTCAGAGGGTATTGTGCTGCCAGCTATGAATCAGCGGAGGAGCTGATCTGGTCATCTGATTTGCACAATGGTAGAATTGAACTGGAGCTTGAATAATATAGGTCAAGCAAAAAAAGAATGGAGTGGGGGGGATTACACAGCAGGAAAATCTGACAAAGGAAGTTACTTAGTCTGGAGAAAAGCCATTTACACAAGGTACCGTATTTTGTACTTGTCAATGTAAAGCGATCCTTGCCATCTATCAGAGGTCTCTAGACAGGCCCATGCTAAAGGTCAGCAGCTCAAAGGGAGGAGGAATGTGTCCTGTCAGCTCTCTGGGGTGACGGCTGTGCTCGTCCTCTGTGTTCCTGTCCTGCCCTGTCCAACGAGGCTGTGACCACAGCATCCAGGCACAACGGTGCTGCAGGTCAACAAAATTAACTGCCATATTACAAGCAGTCAGAAAAGAACAATTCTCCGTCCCCTGGCATTGCTATAAGGTTGATTTATCCTCCAGAGCAACTGTACTTTTACGGTTCAGAAATTAACATATCTTAGGTGTAACCACTCAGAAACCCGGGCAGAGACAGAGCACGGAGCAGGTGCCAAGCATTTTCAGCACTAACAAGTCCACGAGCTGCTTCAGAGCAAGAGCTGCATGTAGGAGACAAAAGGAGAGGAAGTTTTTATCAAGTGGTAAGACAGCAAGCAGATGCTGTGCGGTAGCTGGAACAGATGGACGGCACTGACCAATCCAGAGTCTGTGCATCTGTGTGCATGGGAGGAAAATGCACAAAGAACTAAACAGGGTGAATGTGTTTAATGGCCTTGTAAGCCCCATTGCCTCTGCTCCTGGCAAAGCAAGCGAAGCATGCACAAGGTGTGCAGCTTCAGAGGACAGTGCCACAGGCTGGAACTGAGCATCTCTCCGAAAGGTGTTTGCAACCCGAGGCGAATATAATCCAGTGCAAGTGAAAAGGCAGAATGTGCAAATACTGGCAAGGACATACAAGACTGCTCCCTGCTGCATTACAGAAACCCCACTTTGCCTCTGCTGGGACCTGCCACAGCAAGAGCAGCGGACAGGACACCCAGAGCTTTGGCTCGGGCCAAAGGAGCAGGAGGCAGCGAGAGCACACACAGGACCCTTCGTTCCGAAGTCCCTGAGGCTTGACTGCTGGGCATGACTGAAAGAGGTGCACAGCAATAACACTGCTTCACTCCTCCTTACCCCGGCACGTGGAGCCTGTATACTCATGTGGTTTAAATCTTAAGCATTCAAGGCATGTTGATATATTCAAATATTTCTTCCATGCAAATAAGACTATATAATCCATTCTAGGCAGCCATAACTTAAACTGACAGCTAGTAAAAACTGGGGGAGACCGCCATGGGCATGACAAACGCAGATAACAATACTTCAAGAAAGTTAAATGCACCAAGTCAGCCCTGGAAACAGCCGGGACAAATCCTCAAGGGCCCTTAAAGGGAAACAGGACAGCGGTTCACCTGCACAGCCTGGGGCTCAGTGAACAGGTCAGAGCCTTGGCACTTCAGTTTCGCCTCCTAAAAAGGAGGTGTCAGAGCAAAAATAAAACCAACGAGGGAGGCCAACTGAGGCAAAGTCAGTCTTCTCAGAGAGGGGCTCTTCAAGGGCACATTTTTCCCAGGGAAGAGCTGCCTTCCCAGCAGACAGCCTGCAGCCAGGCAAGCATCACCCCGGGAGCACGTCCTCTGCGAGGGGAGAGCCCGCTGCTCACCCCCTGTACTGCTCAAAGACCCTCACACCCAGCTTTGACCTTGCACTGTCCTCTGCCCACCCTGTGTCCCCAGGGATGCCTCCATCCTCACCAGGCAGACCGTCAGGGCCGGAGCAGCTCTGTGCTGGTCCCCAAGCCATTCCCTTCCGACACAGCCTTACTCCAGCTCCCCATCCAGAGCTTCCCATCGGCTCAGGCCCAGCCAAGCTGATTTTTTGAGAGAACCATCTGTATCCTATCTGCATATAGAGTTGTGGGTAATAAGGCCAGGAGGGACCTGATGATCACCCAGCCTGACCTTGTTGCCGAGCACAGGCCATCAGACTGTCCTGGATTAATTCCAGTTTGAACAACCACAAGTCTGTTAAAAAAGAAAACATTTGATCTTCACTCCAGCATTTCTAGTGAGGGAGAGATCCTGGGTGCATTGCTTAATTACACTCAGTTTCCATTGTGTAGCTTCTCTCTAATCTGAACTTGTCTGTCTTCAGCTGCATCTCGTTAGACAGACCTTTGTCTGCCAGACAAGAGAGCTGTCTGCTGCCAGAGCTCCCATCCCCACGTCGGGAGCTGTGGGCACGGTAAGGTGCTTCCGCAGCCCGGCTCCAGGAGAAAGTAAGAGATCTCTCTCTCTGCAGGCTCTCGCCTGACAGCACAATTTCATTCTCTGTAATCACCTCACGGCTCTTCCTAACTCTTTTCCTAGATACCAGCTTCCACCTTAGCAGAACCAGGAGTGCTGCTCCAGCCACACCTCTGACTTCCACAGGTTCTCTGCTGCCTTCATGAGAGGAGTTAGCGCTTCCAGCCCAGCCAGAGCACCCCTCCCTCCCTCACAGGCCCACCAGCTCCCAGCAAAGCATCCTCCTCCCTCTGTCAACATTCTGTAAGACTTGCCTTTTCATTTTACATTCTCTTTGCATTTTCATCTTCTTTCACTTGTTTACATCGTTCTCTAACATCCTTGTTGCCGAACAATATGCTTCATTATTATTTCCAACTTTGTGAAATTAGCCCTTTAAAACACAAGTGTACATCCGTATACAGATTTGGATTTTACACTGTTCATAAGGAAGAAACATCGCAGAGTCACAACTGCCTGCACCAAAGCTGCCTCGAAGGTTCAGTTCAGCAACCAGTCCCACCCTGTCCACAGGACAACTAATGCAGATCTCTTGGATGGAACTGCTGAGTCAGGAAACTACCGTGTATGGTTTGGGGAATTTTAAGGCCTTTTCAGTTCTAGTAGCATGGGACCTCCAGCACACCTCACTCCAAGCGAAATATCCCACACTTATCTGCTCTTTTCCTCTTTCTGCAGATTCGCACAGAGCTGATCCGCCTGCCCATCACACGGTCCCAGCTCACGCTCTGCACACCGGGACGTCCACCCTCATGCACCTCAGATCCCTTGCTGTCGAGTTCACAGCAGAAGTGTTACTCACGATGGAGAGTGACCTTCTGCCACCTTTGCCCCCTGTTTTCTGTTTGCACAACAGTTTTCTGGTTATGGGCTTTCCCACATTAACTTTCCAGTTAACTCTCCCAGCAAGTTTCAGCAACAACAAATAGTCCAGATTTGATCTCACACATGAGCCATTCTGAATCTACTTGCTTGTTACCCAAGCTCCTGGCACTGATGCACAGCAATTAAATAACTTTGTTGATGTATCTTTCCCGGTTCCTTACTGCACAGACAGGAATGCTATCTTTCCCGGTTCCTTACTGCACAGACATGAATGCCTTGAGATCTTATCGCCTCTCGCACAGTCAGGGATTTATAAGCACAGGCAGTAACTCAGATAAGGATATTCCAACTGGTGCATGAAATCATACCAAAGCTCTCCCCAGTCCCCCACAACAGGCTACTGCAGCCTTTGGGATAAAAAACTGCTGCTTCAGAGAGATGTTGCCCCTGGCTAGATCTCTTTGAGAACCAAAGTTCCCTTCTAATCAAATTGTAATGCCAATGACTGCCTTCACCATCATTGTAATTAACCTCCTCACGCATAAAATGCAAACGAGCAAAATGTTTCTCTTCTCCAGGGCTCTGTGACTCACACATCGAGAGGAGCAGTGGCTGGTCCATCTCTGCTGCTGGATGCTCCCACACCTTCTCCTGGCTCTGGCAGGACAGTCTTGCGCTCGCCTCCTCCCTCGCACAGCAGCTGACAACCAGCACCACCTAGGCCTGACCTCTCCTGCCCTCCCTTTCATGTCTTTTTATGGAAGGAAGAAAGGAAAAAAAACAAAAAAACAACAAAACCCTCACAAACCATTGGCCACTGGTCTTAAGGGGTGGGGAGAGCAGAGAGGCCAGGCCAACAGCAGCACCACCTGTGCCCCAAGGGCTGCAGGATGGGCACAAGCCAGGTGAAGCCCTGGGGCAGCCCCAGGTGCACGGCACATCCCCCCTTCTGCCTCTACACTTTTGATCGTGCTCCTCTTTGGCATGATACCTCCTGAGGTTACTCTGAGCCTTGCTTATCCACACATCCCAAAGATTTTTGCTGGCTGATGCTGCTTTGCTTCCCCCTGGGAACGCTGTCCTTTGCATGGGATGGTGGATAGACAGTGGATAGCCCCAGAGAGAACAACCGAGGAAGAGAAACGTTATTTTTTTCATCCCAGACCAAGGCACCAACACTACCACATGACATGGAGAAAATTAACTCAGAATCTACCTAGTGAAAGCTGTTTGTTTCCAGGTGACATCTAGCCAGAGGTCAGCGTACGTGGCCAGCTTTCGGTTTTGGTGTCTGGAAAAGAAAACACACAAAAACACTCGTGCTTTTCTCTGGCACCTAGCAACAGCGGCAGTGCTGTGAATGGAACCAGCCTGGAGCTCTGCAGTAAGTATAGGAGGAGGACAAGCCCTCGGGCTAATTTACAAGGAAAGAAAACACTTTCTACACAATGTCCTGACACTGTGGCAGCCATTTTCTCTATACAAAACAAATCCAATATTTGTTGTTCTTTTAGTCAGGCTTTTCCTGCCCTAGAAACAGTTCTGAAGTGCTCTTAAGCATCCCTTGTGCTGCTAAATTACTTGTGGCTACTGGAGCGTCACCTCTACAGGGACATTTAAGTGGAGGCCCCCGCAGGGCTCCGACAGAGTGGGCAAGGGTTGGCCCAGCCATGCACAAGGTGCCATCGTCACGGGGCCGCACGGCACACGTCTGCCTCCTGAGCCTCAACAGCCACGGCTGGCAGCTGCAGCCCCAGCCAGCAACCTGCCCCCAGGTTTTACATCCCCCAGCGCAGGGACCAGGCGGACACAGGGGTGCTGCTCCATGATGGGGGGGACACGGGGGCTGCTGCTCCGTGGGATGCAGCGAGGCAGCACGTTGCCCACCCACCAGGGAGAGCAGAGGCTGGAGGCTCCTGCCAGCTGCACATTCCACCAGCTGGGGCCCCACAGGATGGGTCCCGGCTGGGGAGAGAGCCCAGGGAGCTGCAGCCTCCCTGCCCCAGCTCGACCCTCTGGCCCCTGCCCTCCGCTTTTCCACAGGGGCTGAGGAGAGCACGAGGCCACATCTGCAGGAGGCAGCTGCTTTGCAAAGCCACGAGAGCCTCTGGAGCATCTCTTCAGACTCAGTATTGGTGATCCATTAA
>NW_009700188.1:0-246 GCF_000703405.1 Apaloderma vittatum | reverse complement strand
GAAGGAGCCAGGCACGCCTCGCACAGCAGCGCGTCTGGGACAAGGGATTGTCAGAGGCTGCGGGTCTCAGGCTCAGCAAGCTGACATCATGTGCCTGATGTTGCCAAACATGGATAAGCTGTTGCTGGAACAATAAATTTTTAAATATTTCTCTGCCTGTTACCCTCAGCCCTGCAGTAACTATAGTAACAGTGCTCCGGGCTCCCCCTCTCCCAAGGCACCACAGCTGCGCTCGGGGCTGGGGGG
>NW_009700187.1:0-7723 GCF_000703405.1 Apaloderma vittatum | reverse complement strand
ACATTCTGTGATTCTGTGATTCTGTGATCTTAGATGAATAAATTCTAAGCTCCGCACATTTTCATCTCCTCCCTCCTGGTTCTTGCTACTGCTTTTTTGGGCAATCATTTTATGGCAGGTATTTGGTGCAAGTGTCCCTTTGGCACTAATATCTGTCAGGAAAGTGGCTATCCCACAATATAACCAGCAAAGATCAGCGTGGTAGCTCCGCTTGGTGACAAACTGTTTTACTGTGGACAGAGTTGCTAAAACATACCCAATAAACTTAGCTGAAAGGCTGTCAGAGCTGACAATCACTAAATTCAGAAGAGCCTTGGACTTTGTGAGAATCTTTTTCCTTGACAAGTGCGCTAATTCATGATTAAAGGAAAGGTGCCAGCTCAAAACATGAAGCGGAGTGGGAGGAAACTGCTGGCATGATTAACAGCTGGTAAAAATACGAACTTGAAATAATTGCACCGTTCGCTGTGTTCATGGCCTCTTTCTAATCATGCCATACTTTTCTTTTGAAGACAGGAAGAGAAGAGACTAACTAACCCACCAGCTAGCCTGAGATCTGTAAGAATTAATTTCATGGACTCTGATCAAGAGAAAGCACTCTCTAATGGTGATAGCAGGGAAACAGCAAAGTATCCCTCACTACAATTAGAGGTCAGGGATTTACGATCCATAGCTGTAGGACAGTTGAAATTTTCTGTAGAATACAAGCTCAGAAGTGATAAAGCTATACTTTAACTGGTAGATTCAAGAGTGAAACTCAAAATAAACTTGCATTTCTGACTATCAGATTGATCCCTGCAGTCAGCTAGCAGATCTTGTATGACTGTATTTTGACTGCAGATCTAAAGTTACAAGGTTACATGCTACTGATGTAAAATTTATTTCATACAATCATAGAGTGGTTTCATTTGGAGGGGACCTGAAAGGTCATCTAGTTCCAATCCCCCTGCCAAAACAAAGAGAAAATTGAGAAGCTGTGGCAAAAAGCAGATACAAGAAGTCAAAAATCTCAAAGAAGCTTTGTTTTGGAGAAAGTGAAGTGAAACAAAATGTGCATGCAAATATGTTTTCTATTAAATCAGTTTGAAGGAAATCATACACACAAATGGGGCAAAAAGGACAACCAGGATCTTGGGAGTAGAGCTAGAAGTGGAGAAATAACAGTCATAATCAGCTAGTTCAAAAAGTTATTTACTACTATTTCCCTCCAAAGTGTTGTTTTTTTTCTGAACATGAAAGGCCTAAAGCATATTAAATGTATTACAAACGACAGTTGATTAATTTAGCACCCCTGCTAGAGAAAGCAGCCCATTTTTCTCCGTGTCAGCTAGCCTCTCCAGTAGCATCCTCAGTCTTGGCACTCTGCCTGGTCATTCCCTAGCCTCTTGGAAATGTAAGGCAGCTGCTACTCCAGGTTGGTTATCATAACTGTATGTAAATAAGTAAAGCATCAGAGGCAGCAAGTGAGCCAAGGTTGAAGCTGTGTTTAATGAAGTTATTTGTGGATGTTTTTTCATCTTTAGAATCTCTCGCAAAATGCGTTCGACTAAGAATGGAAACGTGCGTACTGGGCTGCTGCAGTTGCACCGTTTGGTAAATTTACAGACCTCAGCTGCCACATTTGTTCTTCTTCCCATATACATAAATACTGTCAGATACGAGGTGGGAGAGAGATCCTATAGTAAAATCTCCATTATCAAAGTTAATGGGGAAACTCATGAGATCAGAAACCTGTACAAGTACTACTGGGTGCAACTGTGTCTGTGTCCAGTGTGGCAGTGAGTTCAGTTGAGCTTATTGTCTGGCCATATCAGAGCTGGGTTGGCAGTCATTCTAAGGACAAACCACAACTTGAATAACCTGATCCCAGGAAACATAGAGGTGATCGTATATTGTATAGTAATGTCCATGGCACTAATTTCTGCAAATTACAGTTCTGCAAGGCCAGGTTGCCTATGAAATGGAGGTGCAGGAGAAGAAGATGGATTGCAAAGGTGGCTTGAGCCGAGCGTGGAAAAATGCTTGTCTTCTACACTGTCATGGTAAATCAGATACATGACTATCAGCAGGGGGAAAAAAAGGATGAGTTTCATAGATAACTGAAATGTATATGCAGAAGGAGAGGCAGCTAAGTGAAAAATCCTTGAAGGGAATTCCAGGTACTCAAATACTGAGAGAAAACCAAAGCAGGTTTCATTTGCCTTATGGATACATTCACCTCCCTAGGAGAACACTGAAAACTGAGGAGGACAGCAATAACCTGAAACATTCCCCTTCTTGGCTAATGAGGGAGAAAGGAAAATTCTTTATTACTGTATAATGAAGGGTAAAGGCACATTGATTCTTTTGACACATTCTTCTGGTTTCCAATACCAACACAACTGTAGGTTAGAGACTAGGATTTTGACTGATACCTCTGTGCCAATACTTCCCTTCCATGAAGAATCAATTGTTTTAATTAATGTGAAGCAATAAATAATATGAGCCCAACATTTCGTCTTTGTGGATAAGGTTTTAGAATGAATATTAATAGCAAAGTCCTGGTTAGAAGTTCCCAGCTTCAGTGAATACCTGTTTGCTCTGTTATGTTTGTGATGACAAAAAGATGATTCAGGAAATGGTAGAAAAGTATGAGTCTTTCTTGGAGGGTGCAAAAGCCAAGTGTGCTCTGAGGGCTGGGAGGAGTGGACCAGAAATAATAGTGGCAAGATTCCTGTGGCTCAGTATCTACTTCATCCTGCTACCAAAGCTGCTGGAGGCTTTAGGTTTTCTGCAGAGGTCAGATAAAGAAGTTATTTTCCTTTTCTAGGTGAGGGTGATGCGTGGAGTCACTGATCATGCTTCCCAGGTAGCCAACTGCCTTCACAGCAAGGTCACAAGCGCTGGGATCATAGCCAGGCACAGTCAGCATGAAACAGGTTTCAAATTGCCAGGGTTATGAAGTAGAGTAAGTGATAGGCTAATCACATTTCCTTAATAATAAAAGTGCCATGTTATACTGAGTCCCACAGCACTTCTCTCTCCAGCCTGCCTGGAAGCCTCAGCTCCTTATAAAAGCTCTGGAAGAGTAAATCTTACCTTGGCCACCATCTAATGTGACAGTGACACAGATAGAGATGTAGACTAGGTTGCCCATCAGCAGCTTCTTGGATTTATACATATTCTTCTTTTTCCTGTACCATCCTTAAGCCCCTCGCTCAAGACCGAAATGAAATCATATTGCACTCCACTCGAGCACGTAGCCCTCAATATTGGCCAGCTTGGGGCCAGCAATGAGAGTGTTCTTACATATCAGTCCCTGATACTGACATTATGCGTCTTCTAGCAAATACTTCATATTCCCAAGTCACCCTGGGTTTTAATGAGCCATATTTAAGCAACCTGCCAGCATCAAAATCCCTGTTATTTTTTCATCTGTGCCTCTGAGATAAGGCAGGTGGTAAACAGATCCAGCTGGACAGCAGATTAGGCTGCAAAATATGTGCTTGTTCTTTCAGAAATTTTAGAGAGTGCTTGCTTGACTTGCCCTTTAGAAAAGCTTTGTTCTATTAGAGCTTCCTATTTCCTGCCCACAGTTTCATGTCATCTACTGGAAGCAGCTGACAAAAGCATCACATTCACTTTTTCCACAAAGAAAATGCTTGATGTTCTGCTTGTCCTTTATGTTGATCTGCAGCATGTACCCTTACAAGTTGGTTTTGTGGGTACAGAGAATAGCAACAGTATGCCCAGCCTGTCACTGTCTATCTACCCAAGCTATCTGCAGTGAATTATTTACCTACTGAGTTTGAATTTTATTTCTGAACAGATAGCAGTTTCTATAAGTGGATCTTGCACCCAAAGATACTCACTGAGTGTTTCATGTGAAGAGATTTTAGCAGAGGGGCTGTACTTATAGCTGTCACTGTTTGGCACTGGAATGTTTGCAATTTAAAATCAGATTGATATGGACTGGTTCCATGAGGTCACATAGCTGTTGGAAAATAGCTAGTACCTAATATAATCAGGTCTTGCAAACTACTCATTAGCAAATAGTATAGGTGGGATTCAACTATCCATCCCAAGTGCAGAAAGCTCTTTGCTCTTTAGATGCGTAAGTTAGGTCAAAACTGCCACATTCCCTGTCAGCCGCCATCTGTCATGTGGTTTTGTAATGTACAATTTTGAAAACAATTTTTTTTCTACTCTTCTCTTTTAAAAAGGCCATTCTGTAGTGAGAGATTAGAGACACTGATCTAATTCCTTATTAGTAGACCCTGCATGGTAGAAAGACCTTTGTGAATGGTTATACCCCGAAACAACTCAGTGGAGATTAAGACACTACTCTTCTGCCAACTTCTTCACTAATGCTGTTTCTGACATGGGGGGAGGCTTGAGGTGGTGATGTTTCCAAAACTGCTTTTCCTAGCGCAAGAGCAATGCCTTCAGAAAATACATCTTATTGTTATGCTTGTAATGCTCTTTCTTGTTGGGAAAGGTGTTGAAAGCAGCAGGAGACTTCATTTTCTGATTTAATCTCTAACTACAGTGAATTCTTGGCAAAGAAAGGCTTCCAACATCGATATTTGGATGGAGATTCTGAAGGATGGGACTGCTTGTAAATAGCCAGTCTCCCATTTTTCTGCTGTTGTGACTTATTTTGAATGTTTTTGGTGCATTTCAAACATTTTCTCTTCTTGTCTCTATTTAGCACTCTTGCATTCATAACCCTCTGCGTAGTGTTAATCATAATTAGCAGCTTCAACTATACTGCACTATGTAGGCAGAAAATATTTGGGAGGCATTCCTCTTCTCTATATCAAGCTCAACCGCCAAAAGCAGGACAACTAAAGCAGAGCAAAGTTTTCCATTCACCAGTGTTAAAGAGCATCCCAGAAGTCCATATAGATGGGACTCCAGGAATAATATCAGCTCCAGGCAGTTTGAGAATAAAATCATGAGAGTGTCACTGTAAGGATTTAGGCTGCTTTAAGGGGTAGTTTATTTGGTTTCATCTGTGCATTTTACTGCAGAAGTCTTGGCCAGTAGAGCCTTTCTTCTCCCTCATGCCGCTGTTCGTCTGGTCCTGCTGCAATGGGATGAGTTGGTGTTAGGGGCTGGATTATCTCCTGGGGCTTCCACCGAGCTGGTAAAACCACACGCACTACAAAGTGGTCAGGAGCCTTCGGTAGTCAGTTCCTCAGAAACATCTGTACGTGAAAAATGAATGAGTTTCAGATAAATGAGTGGATGTTACCTCTTCTAAGTAAATTATTTAAACTTGCAACCTTTTTCTATCTTTTCATTATGCAAAATTAATGTATCACAGGCCCTTTTGCATTTTCATGGTAAAACAAATCTTTTTATAGGTTTTCCCCTCCTAAGGAACAGAGAAAAGGGCATTCCACAGCTAGTGCCATAAATGTTAGCTATCAATCCTCAGCCCCCTGCCCCCCCCTTCAAAAGGGGGGCAACTCTGTTAATGAGCATCTAAGTATTAGCATAACAGAGCAGGCCCATTAATCTCCAGAGCACCATGTGCTACTGAGAAAGAAAAGCTGAGTGAAAATTGCTGCTCTTAACATTTGTGAAGAATGAAATGGGGATTTTTTTTTTTCCATATGCCATGTGGACCTTGCAGTTGGCCTTAGACTGAACTTCATAAAGATTGTGGTCAAAATCTTCTACCTGGGTGCATAAACTAGGCTTTATTTTCAAACTGATGCACTACCTGAACAAAACCACCCTGATTTTCAGCAGTGCTGAACAAATGCCCCTCCGATTCATTTCAGCCATAGTTAAGAAATACCAGCACCTCTGAAAATCAAATAGTGTTTAAATTTACAGCTCCTTTCCTTGAAAATATCTCCCCCTATTAGTCTCCATCCATTTAAATGGAGAAATGCGAAGCCAAGGACACACAGTGATCTGGGCAGTTAATAATGTTTTTGGCAATGTTACAAATCAATGAAATGCTCAGGAATGATGACATCAACTCGATTTAACAGCTTCATGACAATGTCACTTTGTAACAAATGGGCATTGGGATTTTTCCCCATGGAGTTCTGCATGTGTCAGTTGTGCCAGGTCACAGTCATGGCCCTCTCTGCACGCTCATCTTCACTCTAATTCTTCTTATGAACAAGCAAACAGCCTGAGCACACTGCTTACTGCCCTTTCTGTGAAGGTTAGAAATTCTGTGTAGCATCTCTGACTTGCTGGACATTAGGGAAAGGTGAGTGTTGCCCTTCTCTAGAGAGGAGACAATTCCAGATTTCCCTGAATTGGCTTTAGTCATTACTGTGCAAGACCATAGATTTTTAGGGAACTGAAAGGGCAAACTGTCTGATCACTCTAGGACAGTTGCAGAGAACTCATCATTGCAAGTAGGAACTGATTCTCCTTTCCCTTGTGACCTGCAATTAGCATCTGTCTGACTACTTCCATGTAAGGCATTAATATTTCTAGCCCTGAAGTGCCCGTGCCAGCGTTCAGAGTCTTACAGTACCTGCTGTAAGCAGCAGTAGTTTTCTCTTCGACATCCTCTGTGCTGGGTGGCTGTCTGAGAGCAAAGCTGTAGTGCTTGCTCTTCTGTGAGACTGCTCTCTTGAGCATTCCCACATCTTTATGGGCCTGTCTTTCAGGGCCTTCTGCTTCCTCCTGCTCCTTATTTATTGCATTTAGCTGCTTATTTGGCTGGCAGTGAACTTTCTGTCCTTGTACACCTTGTTCCCTCTGATGCGCCTCATACATTTTAAAGACAATTTTATTAAAAACTAAAAGTAGGTGGGTTAAATAACAGTTTGTCTGGCTGAGACCTCAAAGAAAGATTTAGCTGGGCTATAGTATGAGCTTCACGTGGTTATGGAAGCTGAGGCAATATTTGGTTTTGCTTCTTTCACATAATTTGTTGCAGAGTATCTGCTGGGCAAGCAAAGAGCGATGGGGAAGTAACCTACAAACTAATGCTTTCTGGGTTACACACGCCCAGACAGATGGCTAAGAGTAAAGTATTCAGGTTGGCATAGTGAGCTTAATGAAATCACGTATTTACAGGCTTATTATTTTGTTCTAGGATACAGCTTAAAGAACCGATCATGACTTTTTGGGCACCAGGTTAAATTTTACATTAAAAAAAACTGCTGTGGAAAGTCTTTTTCCTTCTGGAAATGGATGATGTACAATGGCCAGCTACTTCTTTCCTTAGTATTAATAACATGAAGTGTGCATTGAGGATCACTTTGTGAGAAACCCTGTGATATCTTTGTTAAACGCTGTCCTTCGCTACAGCTTTATCTCTAGAAACAGGTCTGGTGTGTTTTGTACAGACAGAATAGACGATAAAAACAACTTACTCCACTGAAGGAGACTATTCAAATTTTAAAATGAGATTACTTTTTACAAGAAAGGTAGTTTATCTGTCCCAGGGTAAAGGTATCTTCACTCTGATCAGATACCACCGTCAAAGACTTAACACAGCCCTTAGGAGACCTGCACAAGGCGAGGGCCGAGCAGAGCGGAGGGCATTCCCGGGAGAGGCCATCTCTCCCCCTGCAGCACTGCCCGCCGTTTCACAGCAGAGCTGAGACCCTGACTTCCGCCGGAAAGGCCCGCCGCTCACCAGAGAGGGCCGCTACCCGGCGCAACCCCGCTCCCCGCAGCACTGACCCTCGTTTAGAGCCTCCTCCTGTGGCATTTCCAAAAACGCCCCTCTCAGAGGGGCTCCCCCGCCGCCCCGGCCCTT
>NW_009700186.1:0-476 GCF_000703405.1 Apaloderma vittatum | reverse complement strand
CTAGACACAGGCCACCAACTAGACTCTGCCCTATTAACTACAACTCTCTGACTTCAACCAATTAGCGACCCACATCACTACTTCATCATCCAGACCACACTTCCTCAGTTTAGGTAGGAGGATGCTGTGGGAGACAGTGTCAAATGTTTTACTGAAATGCAGATAAACCATGTCCACTGTACTACCATCTATCCACCTGCTTATGTCCTTTTAAAGGGCTATCAGGTTGGTCAAACATGACTTCCCCTTGGCAAAGTCATGCTGACTTCTCCTAATAATCTTCTTATCCTTGATATGCCTGGAGTCAGTGCCAAGGATAAGATATTCTATCACCTTTCCAGGGATGGAGGTGAGGATGACCCATCTGTAGTTACCTGAGTCATCCTTCCTGCTCTTTTTATAGACTGGAGTGCCATTGGCTTCCCTTCAGTCTTCAGGCACCTCCCCTGTTGTCCACGACTTACCAAAGATGATGG
>NW_009700185.1:0-693 GCF_000703405.1 Apaloderma vittatum | reverse complement strand
GTGTTAGTGCGTTAATAAAGTGGCATTTGCTTGATCACATTGATCGTCAGCAGTGTCCGTGACTTCCGCGTCAGCACCCCTCATCTTGGTGTCATCCACAGACTTATCGAGGGTGCCCTCCCTCCCACTCTCTTTGTCATTGATAAAAATACGAAATAGCATTGGTCCTGGTTTGGGACCTGAATGTCCGTGAAGGTAACCAGTCATCACTGGTTTCCACTTACACCTTGAACCGTTGACTCTAACTTTTGGGATGTCTCTCAGGTTCCCATGGGGCACTAGGTGGAGCGGAGGAAGGCATCCACGACTCCTCCAGAGCCCATGGCCACCAGGTCCAGCTTTGCTGAGCCTCTGCCCAGATGTGCCCTCATGGCCTTGGTGCACATGCTGTGGATGGAGGTTGAGCCCAATGCTGATGCCACTTGAGGAACTGGGGTTGGGGATGCACCTGGGAGGGCAGCAGGTTCACAAGATCCTGGGAAATGGATAATAAGAGAGAAAAGGGGAGTAAGAAGATGGGAGAAAAGAGCCAGCATGACTCTTGCCCTGGTTGACCTCAAAGCTCGAGCAGAAAATGGCATCAGAGGACAACAGGAGAGGGAATGAAGGAACCAGGCTGTGCTGGTGCTGCCTGGGGTGGAGGTAATTTTCTTCATAGGAGCCCACATGGTGCTTGTGCTTCACATCTCTGGA
>NW_009700184.1:0-4337 GCF_000703405.1 Apaloderma vittatum | reverse complement strand
ACACACACACACACTTTTATATATATATATGTACAGATATACATATATATATATTTATACTTACGGGTAAAAAGCGCCTATCACCATATAAAGCGTGTATCACACCCGCCTGTCGGTGTGTCCGGGTTGGGGGCGGGGGGCGTGATGATGGGGCGTGTGTGTCCGTGTGCGTAGAATCACAGAATCGTTTAGGTTGGAAAAGACCTTTAAGGTCGGCGAGTCCAAGCGTTAAGCCAGAGATGCCAAGTCCACCACTAAACAGTGTCCCTGAGCGTATCTGTCTTTAAAATCCCTCCAGGGGTGGTGACTCAACCACTGCCCCGGGCAGCCTGTTCCAATGCTTCAGCAAAGACTGAATGTCCAATCCTGATGTCCAAGCTAAACCTTCCCTGGCACATTTTCTCTTGTCCTAGCACCAAGTAACAACTTGGGAGGAGACAGACCCCCACCTTACTACAACCTCCTTTCAGGTAGCTGTAGAGAGTGATGAGGTCTCCCCTGAGCCTCCTTTTCTCCAGGTTAAACAACCCCAATGCCCTCAGCCTCTCCTCCTAAGACTTGAGCTCTAGACCCTTCTTTGAACACACTCCAGCACTTCAGTATCTTTCTTGTACCAAGGGCACAAACCTGAATACGAGGTTTGAGGTGTGCCCTCACTGGTTCCCATGTGTGGGGAGGTGCAGGTGTGCACACGCACAGATGCCTGCACACACCTGTGAGTGTGTTTGTGGGTGCATGTGGGAGCGTGCAGGTATGGGGTATGGTCGGGCATGCACGGGGATACCTGCTCAGCAGCACACATGTGTGTGACAAGCACATGCCACCCCAGGGGCTGGCACGCTCATCCCAGTGCAGACATCCACTCATAGGCACATCGATGCCATCAGTAGTGCACACAGTCGTAGCAGCATACTCGCACACATACACACACATGGAAGTTGTCGTGCAAATGAGGACTGTCTCAGCTGGCAAGATCACAGCATGGTAATACCCAGCTGTGGCTTGGAAAGAAGACTGAAAGTGGTAGAGCGACTTGGAAACAGATACTATTTCCTGCACAAAGTCTCACTCAGAGATGAATATTTTATTTTCTTCTGATATTTTCAGTCTTTTTTTTTTAAGTTTGAGCAATTAGTTGTCCCCTCAAAGCCTAATTCTCAAAGTCTTCAAGATTTTATTTTGTGATCGAACTATATTCTTCCCATATTTTTACGGTACACGTGACAACAAGCGTACCACACGTGGGAAGTACTTTAGCTCTGCTGCAAGACTCAGAGATGACATACAGCCCCTGGAGTTATGCGAAGGGGCTGCAGCAGCTCTGAGCTACACTGTGCTTGATCCCAGGCCTCCCAGTCACCTTAACATGCTGCCCAGCACCCACACAGCTACATGTGGACCATTCGTGCAAACAGCTGCTGGTATTAGCACGTGATGGTGCACAGAAGATGATCAGGACTGCACATGGAGAGGCTTTTGTGGCGAGCCCCAACACCTCACTGGCACATGCAGGGAGCTTAGCAGGGGAACTGGAGGATGTATAACTCAGACCATTTTTCAGCTCTGGAGATGGGAGACTTGGCTTGTCAGATAACCTCAAGCTTTTGAACAGAATCATAGAATTGTCAGGGTTGGAAGGGACCTTAAAGATCATCTAGTTCGAACTCCCTGCCATGGGCAGGGACATCCCCGACTAGATCAGGCTCAGAGCCCCATCCAGCCTGGCCTTAAAAACTTCCAGGGATGGGGCTTCCACCCCTCTCTGGGCAACGTGTGCCAGTGTCTCACCATCCTCATGGTGAAGAACTTCTTCCTAACGTCCAGTCTAAACAGATCCATCTCTAGCTTAAATCTATTCCCCCTAGTCCTATCACTATTTGACATCCTAACAAGCCCCTCACCAGCTTTCCTGTGGGCCCCCTTGAGATACTGGAAGGCCACAATAAGGTCTCCTCGGAGCCTTCTTTTCTACAGACTGAACAGCCCCAACTCTCTCAGTCTGTCTTCACAGGAGAGGTGCTCCAGCCCTCTGATCATCCTCGTGGCCCTTCTCTGGACACGCTCCAGCACGTCCGTATCTTTCTTGTGCTGTGGGCTCCAGAACTGGACACAGGACTCCAGGTGGGGTCTCATGAGAGTGGAGTAGAGGGGAAGAATCACCTCCCTTGACCTGCTGGCCACGCACCTCTTGATGCAGCCCAGGACATGATTGGCAAATTTTGCTTAAGCAAAGCAGAAGTCTGAGTCTCCCTCGAGTCCTTCATTGTACTATGCCATGTGTGTCCTCCCCATGCTGTCCTAGGTGTGCATTGCATGCTTCCATAGGTTACATATGCCTTTGCTCTGATTGCATGTGCACCATACAAAAGTGGCCAGGAGGGGGATGGTTTTCACGTGTGCATGGGTTACATACATGTCCATGTATGTGTTAGACATATAGTATTTTAGACAACTAGTAAAAATGTGGTGGCTGGAAAATGCTTTGTGGGCAACACACCCTGCCACATGTGTTCTTGACTATTTGCTGGGCCAGAGAAGTCATGTTTTGGGACTTCATCACTGTCAATATGGGATGCAAATTATCCCAAACAGCCTCCCCCCAGTTATTTGACTGTGAAAGATGCTTTCTTTGAAACATAGGTCAGGTAAGTGCAGAAGTTGAACTTAAATTTGTTTCTGTGCTCAGAGGGAGAAATAAGTTCCTGTCACACAAACAAGGACTGAAAAAGCAGTGTTGTAGGAATTATGTGACAAGCCACAAAACACGAGCAGGGACTAACTGAAAAAAAGAAACCATAGAAGGAGTGTAAATTTTCCACACAATTCAGCACATACTTACTTAATAATGAAATAAAAGAGCTGGGGCACAAACAGCTGATCTAGTAAGTGATGGGCTGCATTAGGAAGAAATCACACAAATGAAAGTGCTACAGGATTTCAGGGGCTCTGGGGATATCCTTCTTGGATTTGCTGCCTTTTAGTCACCAGTTAAGAGTTTAATAGCAACTGTGCTGCTGAGCAAGCCCATGGCAAGTGTGTTCCTCCCAACAGAGAGGGGCTCTTTGCCTGGTAAACTGCAGGCTGTGAGAGCGTGTAATTGTGCTTTGGACCCACGGGGCTCTTCTGAACAGGTCCCTTTTTTGGAGGTCTCCCTGCTGCCATTAGAAATAGCTCTTCTTGGTAGTAAGCATGCCTTCTGTCTTCCACAGCGGGATTGGTCCCAATGTATAGACTCATCTCTGTCTCCACACTTCAGCATCTTCCTGCAGTCCTTCTGTGTAAAACACTGCATACATGTACACATATATGTATATGTGTACATGTACATATGCACATACTGTGTGCGTAAGTGTACCTATACATATATGTGTACATGCATGTGTACATATAGGTATAAATGTACATATCTGCATACACCTATGTGTACACAATGAGCACACATTTAGAAAACCATAGCCATGTATACCTCCTTGCCCCATTATAAAGAAAAGGCTGTTGAGGGTTGGTATCACAGGGTGACTTTAAAACAGCATCACTGCCTTTAAAGCCATACAGAAAAGGGAATCCATAAACGGGAGGATGGATGAGAAGATGTCAGGAGTGTTAGCTCTTAATATTCCTGGAGCGAGGCTGCATTATTTGTTGCTGCGGCAAAAAGCTCCTCCCTGCCCCCTCCCCGACAGACCCCTGTGCATGCGTGCACGCGCACATCTGCTGGTTCATTTCCCCACCCTCATAAAAAAATCAGCCTTCCTGGCACACCCCAGAGCTGCATTGCCACAGGGCTGTAAATGCAAGAGCAAAGCCTTCCTCCACCTCGATTAAGAAACAAATAATTGCAGCACAGCCAACACCCCCCACCCAGGAGGGGAGGCACCCACTGGTTGGGCCCATGTTTTATTGATCGGTCCACTGTGATCAATCAGCCCCCGCGGAGCCTGGGTCTGGCTGCAGGCAGGCACTGGCCACTGCACAGAATTAAAACGAGTCCTGGCACCCCAGGGCCACCGCCGGGAAAGGTGGCAGGGCAGGTGGCCGGGGGGTCACTGGGAGAAGGTGAAAGCCGTGCCCCTGCACAGGGCAGCACAGCGAGGGAATGGGATGGTGTTGGCAGGAGGGGTTGAGCCTTCCCGCTTGCTCCAGGTCCTGTTTCTCCAGCCTGGGTGTTGCTTGGGGTCGGAGCATTGGGCAGAAGGGGAGGGGGATGCAGTTGGGCTGGGTGGAGAAGGCTCAGCTAAGCAGGAGAGCAGCTGTGCCCTGCAGCCTCAGTCCTCAGCTTCACGAGCAGCCTGGGAGCAAAGCACTGTGTTCCTATGTTACCCTGGTCTTGCCCAGCC
>NW_009700183.1:726-3917 GCF_000703405.1 Apaloderma vittatum | reverse complement strand
CGTGGTCTCGGGTGCAGTATTTTGTGTAGCTGTTGGTTATAAGAAAAAGCTGTTGTATTTGTTATATAGTTAAGTTTGTTGCATTGCTTACCTAGGCCTGGGATTAATGGAGAAAACAGGCAAGTTAAGCACTCACCTGTCCAATTACTACCAACAGACAATTTACATTGTGGTAAAGCTAGTTTTACTTAAATGAGGTTCAGACAAGAATTAACTTTACATATTATTAACAGCTTTGGAGCTACAAACATAAGAGTCGGGATTACACAGGTCATGCTATCCTTATTTCGTTTTACCTGCTGCAGTTATTGCAATATGGCTTAACTTACGTAGGTATACAATTGGTACAAATTCAGCCAAGTTTGCACTTGTGAGAGATGTTATTAAGAGCATGATCAATTGCAAGCCAACTTAAACCTGTGGAAACCAACTGAGGTTGTTAGAATTACCCAAAGCTAAGGGGGAAAGCTGCCACGAATGATGGACAGAGATACACTGGATTGTTTGAAACCACATTGTTTGGCTTTAAATATTTATATAGTTTGCTCTGAGGTAAGGAAAAATCTTCTGATGCTTCCACACTGGGCAGCATCCGATGGTGCAATCACACCAGTGCAATCAGTCACATTGCTTGTCGTATGTGCAGCCTCAAGGAAAGGCAAGCACCTGCCATAACAAGAGCATTTGTATGCCAAAAGTTGATTTTAAAATAAATTACTATACAGGTAGGATAGTGAGCTATTGTTCAACTTGATGGGCATCGGTTTCACAAAGTGCCATCAGTAACCTTCACTTTAGAAATCAGAGCTGGAAGTATTGACTTGTACCCCGTGTTTGATTTTAATGTAAACAACAAAAAAGAGAACCAACTCCTGCTGCAGACAGACATTCCAGGACTCTCTGTCTTGGGGCTTCTCTCCATCTTTAAATCGCCCTGCTTGTTCTAGTCTACAGCTGTTGTCAGTGCAACCCACCTTACACGAACGTTTTTAAGATCTCAGCACCCCAAAGGTCCCATCAGCTTTTTGCAGAATTCATCACCAAGCACTTACCCTCGTTCCTCCTCCTCTCTCGGTGGTTACAAGGGATTGGGAGGTGCAGGAAGGGTTTCAGGAAATGCTGTGGTGGGAAGGTTGTTCAGGCTGGGAAAGGAGGGAGCTTCTGAGCAGGAAGGAGGTCAGGTGGGTGTGGGGAAAGGCTTGGGGCTGTCTGGGGCAGTGACCAGAAATGAGCAGACCCTGGAATAAGAGGGCTGTGATCTGAGGGTTGTGGTATTACTGAGGTTGCTCCATGAGCCAGACAACAGGAAAAGGGTAAGTCTGGAGAGTTCTCAGAAATGAGGGAGGATGGTAAGTAGAAGCAATTGGTAGATGTGACACAGGTCAGGTCTTTCCTTTTCTCTTTAGAATTGTCACAGTTTTACATTAAAATCAGAACTGGGTTTAGGATATAAATATTCAAAGCAAGACAGCCAAGTTTCTGAGAGACTTTACAAGGGGGAAAGCCCAGAATAATAAATAGGAAACTACGTGTTATCAATTTCTGCTCCAATGGTATCCGTTTCCTCTCTAGGCTCCTCTACGAAATTTATGGGGTACACCTAAATAGTACAGAATGTATCATAGCTCTACATTAAAATCAGAACTGAGTGTAAGACATACATATAAATATTCACCACATTAGTCCAGTCCTGAGACCTGAAGTCTGGAACAACAGAAGAAGGGTATTCTCAGTCTCCTTTCAAGCTACACTGTAGAAGTAATTTCTGGCTAAATTAGGCCTACGCAAATACAGCTGAAGGATGGACAGAGATACCTGGATGGGACTGAAAGGCACCGATCTTGAGCATCTCGCTTAAGAATTTGTGCATGATCCAGTTCCTGCTGTGTGATAAAGACACTTCTGCTACTTGCCCAGAAGTCTTGTGTGTTCTCATCGGTCAGCCCTCCTCTTCCCCCTCATGCACAAGTCGAGCTGCATCTACAGCCACTCACAGGTCACATCAAGGCAGCTGTGGAAGATGTAGGGGTTAAGGGAGGCTGCAGAAAGGAGGGCGGGATTCAGAGGCGAGTGAAGGGATTTGAGGAGATGGGGCAGACAGGGCACACAGTAAGTGAGGGGACGATAATAACTGTGGCACAAGTTTTAGTGGTCTGTCCTTTCACTCACTTGTGCATCTCCAGTCTAAATGGTATTTTTTGGGCAAAGGCAAGTAACCTTTGACTGGAACACACATGTGGATATAGCCAACATTAAAGGCATTGGTTTTTAATAGAAATGACAAAAACGGTGAGGGCTTCAAAAGAACAGATGTTAACATCCAAGAATAAAGGGTAATGAATAAAGCTCCTGGTTCTGTTGCAGGATTGTCAGTTGTTCTCTAGGACTGGCATCTCTCCAAATGCTACATGGATCCTTAGTACATCTGAAAGAAAGAAGGATAAAGTTTTACTAGTGAAAACTTAACCTCTTAAGAATGTCTTACATTCCCCACCTAGTTCTCAAAGACAGAGGTAAAGGTCTCATGACTTGGTGAAGCAAGTGCAGTAAATACCCTAGACAGGAACTGTACCTACCAGTTCTGATTCAGATTTCATTAAAGAGCAGCAGCTTTGGTACATGAGGCACTCCAGGTTTACCATGGAAGGAAACACTCACATACTTTAGAATTTTAAGAGGGTTGTTACGAAGTGGTTTTTAGGATTAAATCCCATACATTAAGCACGTGGCCTATGGGTGCATATCCAGGAAAACTGAAAACCCCATTTTCTTCTTCCCAAAAATGCCACTGTAAACTCTAGGCCAAGTCAAAGGCTATTAAACTGAGGGTAGCAGTACAGAGAAGGAGGCGTTGAATAGCCTGAGAGAGAGGAGTGAAATAAGAAGAAAAATACTCGTGTGTGGCCTGAATGGTTAAACTAAGAAGCAGCTGCCCATCATCAGAACAAAACAAAAAAAAAAAAGAAGAAAACATTGACTAAAAATGCTACTTACATTCAAGCTCTTGGGAGCCACTGAATTCTGACTTTGTGGACTATCACCAGATGTTCCATCTTGGTAACTGCCATCCTCCCAGTTCTGTGGTTTCCCATCTTCCACTGGCAGGTGATGTCTTCCTTCCTGACTTTCTCTGCACGTTTGCTGACTTGTGTGTTGGTCTGGGATTTCCATGATCTGCACAACATCTCTTT
>NW_009700183.1:0-516 GCF_000703405.1 Apaloderma vittatum | reverse complement strand
TTTTGCTGACTTGTGTGGTGGTCTGGGATGTCCATGATCTGCACAACCTCTCGTTCCCTTAATATAGGTGGTTGGAGGGGGTCTTTGGTTGAATCTTCTGAAGCATTTTGTTCTAGCATTGATTTCTGAAGTCTCGCACCTTCCCTTGAAACATCTTCAGGGTGAGTCACAATTGTTAAAGTTGTGTTTTCTGCAGTTGCATGAATCTCTGCAGACACCGCTAAGGTACCAGTTTTCACTAGTCCCGATTGCTGGAGCTTTTCTACTTTCCTCTGTATCTCTACCTCTTTTACTTTACTGGAATTTGACGATCCACTTGTGTATTTTCCAGGAGTTCGGCTCGATCTGTAGCTGATGGGCCATGTATCCCTATGGACTTAACGTGCTGCTCTGAGTCAAAGGCAGCTGACTCTTCTGTTTCTGCAAGTTTGTGAACAGCCGTCTGGATGGCGTTCAACACAATGTTCGTACTCTGGGACTCTATTGTCAAAGGCTGAACATCATCCTGTTCAAATT
>NW_009700182.1:471-12046 GCF_000703405.1 Apaloderma vittatum | reverse complement strand
AGGAAAGGAAAGGAAAGGAAAGGAAAGACAATTTTTTTTTGCCTCAGGATTCAGCATTTAAGTTGAAAGTATCAAGTGTGACAGAAAGCCCGTGTGAAAAAGATGATATTTGAATGTACATTTACTCAAATTTACTAGATTATTTGATCAAAACAGTGTTAGAAAATGAAGCGTATCTTTGAAACTCCAGCTTCAAATGTTAAACACTTACACTGCAGTCATCCAAACAGCTTCAGAATAAACACTTCTGCTATATATCCCTTCTTCTGGAGAAAATGAGAGCAAAAAGACACATCCTTTCTGCCCAAATCCACTGGAAGGAAGAGAGCTGAGGCAATAAAACATCCTTCCTTCCCCTTGCTGGTCATCTGCTCCCACAAAATGTGTTCAGGGCAGTTTTTCATGGGTCTGGCTTCTGCTCATTTCAAGAGGATGTGGACAGATGGGAAAGGGTGGAGCAGAGGGACCATTATTGACTGCGGTGGTTGTGAAATACCTGTTCTGCCCCTTTCACTCTCAAGCTCAAGCGCTTCGTGGGCCAAGAATGAAGAGATTGCAGCAGCAGAGGGCTTGGGTGGAAACAAAGAGCAGGCAGGATGGTGAGGCGTCCGCTAACTTGCAGGGCTGCACAGTGAAGGCCAGACCTATCCCAAAGTCTTGAGATCCCTGGTGGCTAAGATTCACTCCAAGCAAGCCCCAAGACCTTATCAGTGACTCGGCAGATGTGCTCACATCTGGGCAGGTGCACTAAAGGTAGTGAAAGCCTTTCAGTCCTTGGAAGGTACTCAGAGAAGACACTTATCTCCCATCATTCTCCCATCCCCATCTGCTCACCTTTGCTGGAAGGGCTCTCTGCAATTATTTGTGTGAGAGAACACCAGTCCTTTCACCAAAGGGATGCTTGTGAGTGGATCAGCAGAGACAAAAACAGATGATGGCATACTGCTGTAGGGCAACTTCCCAGGAAATAATGTTTCTTATTCTAATACACATTTCTATTTTAAAATCAAGTGACATATGCAGGTCTTCACTGGAAGTCCTTACTTTCTGAGCATGCACCTCATTACCGGGGTGGCTTATGGAGAAACATTCTCTATCATCAGTGAAGGAGCCCTGGGGTGATCCCTGTGAGAAGTCAACCTAGGCTGGGACCAACATTTTGCCTTGTGTGACGTGCAGGTCCTTCTGTGTGAAGGGAGGGAATATTACCCAAAAAAAAGTGAATTGTCTCTTCTGCACTCTAATCATGTCCTCACCCACACAGCATGCACCGCAGGGGTTTCTGACAACATTTTGCAGCTGAGCATATTGAACGAAGAGCACTGGGAAAAGAAAAAGAACAACCAAAACTGTGTCATCTTCCCAGGCTCATTCTAGGTCTTTGTTTTTTTTCTTTATTATTTCATTTTTATTTAAACTCACTGTCCTAACAAGGATTTCTTTGCTAGCACAAGTCTAATGCAGATGCAGTTCATAAAACAACCTATTCTGTTTGGGAATGTGCAAAAGAACTCTTGTTTCTATCAACTGCAAAAATTTGCCAAAGGCAGATGGGCTCCAATTCAAGCATATGTTTGTTAAAACAAAGGGAAGGGCTAAAGCACAGTTTCCTTCAGTGTCAAAACTCACCTTCCTGTTAACAGGCAATATGTACAAAGTGTAACAGATCAGGATAGTGTATTTAAGCATCTCCAAAACAATGACCTCTCTTTCCAGGTCTGTGACAGATTGAAGTAGCTCTTCAATGCTATTTATTTATTCATTCAAGTCCTTTCTCATGAAGGTCTACCTCCGACAAAACACTTGACATACTGTTTCAGTCATTTTAAAATGATCTAAAACCAAGCTGCCATTGAAATGAATAACCTCAGCTGCCTTCTCTCCCTGTCTGTTGCCTCTCAGTCCTTGGCCCTTCCTGAGGTCAGCTACAGCAATTGCAGGGCTACACATGTCACACATTCAAGAGTAAAGCTGTGCCACTCACTGACAGCAAGATAGTTTCAGCTTAGCTAGGCCAGGGGAACTCTAGGGCACAGAGTTTCTCTGTTAACAAGCAGACCTGAAGAGCAAGAACCCACCAAGCAAGAAAGTAGATGCTCTCCCACCACCACCTTCAAGCAGAATTGCTCAAAAAAGATGTTTCTAGTACCACAGGCCCTGTGTCAATAGGGACACATGCCACTTTGGTCTAAGATGGGCTGCACTACTTAATGCCACTAAAAAATCCCTTTTTCCTGAACCCATCCAAAGAATCTGTGTTGGATTAAAGCTGACCATGTCTCAGTGTAAAGGGCAGCACTAGGAGTGTCACTTAGGAGGTTCCTCCCCAAACACCTTCATCACTTCCTCCCTCTGGCCACAGCTGTATGTGGCCAGGCAACAGCAGGCATCAAAAGAGAGGGTACAAATGGCCCTTGCTTTCTGATCATTGATTACTGAACTGGGACCTTAGGAAAACCACATGGCTGTTTCTCAACCATCATAGTGCACACAGTTAAGAAACAGAGCAAAACCTGAAAGAGATGACACCTTTTGCAGGCTGCTGCATGGTTTTATCTACTTAGAAGAAGAAGGGATGGGAATTTAGAACAATCATCCTGCTGTGGAGTTACTTCCCTTTTATGGAGTGGAGCACAGCTCCAGCTCCCAGACAGCACTGCTCTGCTCCAGCCAGTCACACACACGATTGTCCCAAAGATTTTAAAAGTACACTAGCTTTGAATGAAGTAGTTGGCTAGCTGATGATCCATTGGCTCTAGACCTGTCATGGGGGGAAACTTCAGTCATCAAGCAATTGGCAGCTCTAGCACAGAGTCAAGTCAGCTGCTATTTCAGGGACAGGAAAGGCAACTTTTCCCTGGGGGGAATGACTGCACTAGCTCAAGCACCAGGAATAGGCTGAGATTTTTTTGTATAGTTGGGTTTTTTTCCCCCCTACAGTTCAGGAAAAGCGAACACACAATGTTCATTCGCAGGGATCGTTTCCTGAATGTGATGTGTGCTCACTGTCCCGCAGGTCACTTTCCAGTGTGTCACATCCTTCTGCACAAGGGAGAGCAGGAAATGGCAAACTCCCAGTATGAGGCAAAGCATTCCCATCGCAGCAATTGGTCCACAGGAGCTATAAATTGGTCTCCTCCAGAAACAGATCAAAATTTGTCTTTGAGGAGATCAGCTGGCAACTAAGGTAAGTCTGAACCAGTATTTCTTGGAGTCTTTCTGAGTACTGTATTAGGAAAGCATTTACAGGTTTTGGACTAATGTATAACTTTATTGTGGGCAAGTTTATCTCAAACAGCAAGATTTGGTTTTCTTTTCTTTCGTGCTGTCATAGATCAGACTTGCATCACTGTGTGGCATACGCTATATATTGAATAACTGTTCTACTAAGTGCAGATGGACACTCCTATTACCTGAGACTGTTCTCAGCAATAAAATCTGCACACAGAAATTGTTAAGAGGCTATAGGAATCAATATATCTAATAATTTCATATTAATCTGTTATCATGGATGATATGCTCACTTTATTTCAATGCTGGTAGCCATTTAACTTTTCGTTAATCTTTGTTCTTTCAGCTTTCTCTCTGACTATAGCAGAAAAAATAGAGGACACTGCCTCCAGCTAAGAAAAGAGCAGTGTGCTAAGTGGCTCAAATTGCCTGATAATACCAAGAAAGATTGTGGTAGTTGTTTTGAGGGGCATAGGGGGAGGTCCTAAAAGATTCTGTGCACAATGGATTGGGATGAGTAGAGGGGAAAAAAATTGCAGTGAGAATTATTTACTTACACACTTCAGTATGGAAAGACTCATTATGGTAGGAGATTTCCTCCTGAAACACAGGGATTCTGCAGAATGAAAGCCCCAAGGATCTCATACAGTCTGCCTATGTGAGGGATTAGACACCTCTAGTTCACACAGTTCAGAACACTTAGAAGTGAAAAGGTGACTGCAGCAAAGAATAGTTTTGTTTAGTTGGCTCTGGGACAGGGTCTTGCTGCTACAGAGACTTCTTTTGGCTATGAGGGCATTATGGACTGCAAGTAGCTTCTTAGGCTCATGGATAAACCTTGCTAGGTGCCAAGGCAGCACAGCCTTGTTCACAGAGTAGAGCTGTGGAGCACAAAAGCTCTGCTCATTCCTGTTGCCTTCCTTGCTTCGGTTGCCCTATAAGTAAGCATGGCTAAGGATGCTGGCTTCCTTTGTAAAGCACTTAGCAGCCCTAGAGCAATCCATAAATGCTTATGTGATCATTTCTTTCTACCTTTGTGACAAAGAACAGAGAGAGCAAACACAGATCACCTAACATCAAAACCCTGCAAATTCACTCTCTAGAAGGAAAGACGCTTTCCTGCTATCTTGCCAGGGGATTTTGCCTTAGCCAGCAGTTTTCAAGCCTTTTCTATTCACAAGACCCCTGTATTTCCCCTGTTCCCCGAGGGAATTCCCTGTCCTCAAGGGAATGTGCACTGAAAGTGGGTTCACTTTTCTGATATGCCCTTCATGAACCTTTTAAAAAAGGTCCATAGGCCTTGCTGTCAGTGTTACTGGGGATCCACCACCAAATGTTGGACTAAGGACCACAGAACAATGGTTCCCATCTTTGTCCAGACCCTGGCGCCAGGTTACAATAGGAAAAAAATTCTGCAGGACCTTGAGTTGCTTAGGCTTAAAGCAAGGAAGAATGTTCACAATACCCGTCTGAGGCATCAATGAGCTTTTCATCTCCTAGATGGAAAAACCAGACCTTGACTCCCCTCAGCAGCTACCCTCTGTCATACTTGAATGAGAGATGACCCCTAAATAGCAAGCTGGAATAAGTGGCTTTCACCTAAGAGCCTGGCCTTTCTTGTGAAAGATACCCTTGAATATTGCAGATCCTCTGAATCCCATTACAGGGACAACACATTAGTTCTGGCAGCATTACTGCTGTGGGCACTGAGTCACTTAATCTCAAGGGAATTTCTGTCCCCAGGTTTGGAAGAGACATTTTATGTCTTCAGAGAGGTGAAGAACAGCACCTCTGACCCCAGCCCTTCAGATATATTAGTCTTTTCAAGGAACAAGAAAAACATTTAAAAGGTCCTCTGCCTGAAAGTTGCAGTGGAATATGGAACTTAAATGTATATCTGTGTACGTGCATATGTGTGTGTGTACAGGAGTGTGTACGTGTGTGCAGACAGCAAACCTTTCATGTCGCTCAGTGAGGAAAAAAAAATTTGGCTGGATGCCATCCCTGAAATGGTGGTTCAGGCTAAGCATGTCTTGTTTTTTTTAGCATAAAACCTTTTCTATTTATTTAGATAGGATTATTTTAAGGTTCTGATATTGTATTTAAAGATTTATTTTTTTCTTTTAAAAAGAGCCTTTTCTGTTTCTGGACTGAGGCCATGGAGAGAAACCGTGCTGCCTTTTCCCAGACACCAGACCCCACGCACCACTTCCACGTAGCCCTGCTGGATCAGAGACGGAGACTGCGCGGCCAAATTGCTCACCTTCACAAAGCGGCTCGTAAGCTCAACAAGCTCCGCAAAAGGTCCCTGATTGCCAACGTCAGTGGGAGCACCCTGACCGCTGCGGGAGCAGTCCCAGCCATCGTGGGGCTGTTTTTGGGGTTTCCCTCCTGGCATCGGCTGTGGGTCTGGGCATGGCCACCGCCGGCGGGGCCGTCAGCATCACCTCCGATCTCTCCTTAGTGCTCTGCAATTCCCGGGAGGTGAAGAAGGTGCAGGAAATCGCAATGACTTGTCGGAAACAGATGAGGGAAATCCTCAGCTGCCTGGAGTTCCTCCGCCGGGGGCAAGGCCCGGGGGACCCCACACTGCGCCAGTCAGAGAAGAGAGCCTCCATCTCACTGTACAACTCTGTCTGCTTCATGGTCTTCTGCGGCTCCCACAGCTTCCTTGTGCCAGAATACACAAAGGAGGCCACAAAAGTGAGCCAGGCTGTGCTCAAGGCCAAAATCCAGAAGCTGGCTGCCAACCTCGAAACCTGCACTAGGGCGATGGATGAAGTCTGTGAACTTCTTGAGTCCAGGACAGAGCTTTCCCCATGCACGAGAAGACTCAACTTGAGTGCTAAAGGCATGGCTGACGTCCTGAGACCATCCAGCTGAAACAGTGTTTGCCTCATAATTAAAACTGGTCTTGGAGACATTACTTTATTAGTTGTCACCATTAGCACTGCTACCTGTTGCTGTCATAATATCTCTGGTTAATCTACACAGGTGCACGCATGTGCCTTACCTATATCTGAACACAAACTCCTTCCTAATAGGGAGCCAAAGCTTACACACACATTCCCCACTGACAGTAGCCACTCGATTCAGGTTGGAGGTTATGATAGTCATGCGAACTACTGAGTACACAGCAGCAGACCCCTGAAGCAGGGGTAGGTGGCCGTTCCTCAGACCCATGTTTCCCCAGCTGTCTCCAAGGCTCTGCTTCCCCAAGGCAGCAAAAAAAACCAGGTCAGGAGGCTGATGAAACCCCTGCAGTCCTGGCGCTGACTGCATCTGGTTTGTAAATTAACTTATGAATCTTTTTGTGGTAAAAGGGCTGGGGTACCCTCAAAAAGACAGTAGCTGCCAATTCCCAGTAGAATATAGTCGCACTACCAAGGTACATCTGGAAAGGCTGTTGAAGGAATCAGCTCCAGATATGACAGGCTGTTTGGATGGCTAATCATCCAGGGTGAAATAGCAAGACAAGAAATTGTTATTCCTTTTTGAAGAAACCTCTCCACACTGAGAACTGTGATGCTTGTGTTCTATTTATTTAGACAGGATTATTTTAAGGTTTGACATTGTATTTAAAGATTTTTCTTTTTTCTTTTAAAAAGTAGATCTCTGCTCCAAAGGAAAGCAGCCGTTCTTAGAGGTAAAGCAAGTCTGTGGCATGTAAGAGCAAGTTACCTGTTCTTTGGCTCTGAGGGAGGGCAAGTCCCTGCAGGAAAAGGAAAGCATGGCCTGAATGCTGGTAGTTAAAATAAGTGAAACACAGTAAACCAGTGTCAGACCTCAGGGACCAAAACAGGGAGAAGGACAGATCAGTGACACTGGCTCCAGGCCCTTTCTCAGGGCACTGGTGGAAGAAAGCAGTTATATCTTTTGCAGCAGGGAGGTAAGCGTAGGTTGTTGTTACTGGTCTGAGCTGGAGCCCATCTGTGACAGGAGCACATCTGAGAGGTGGAGGTGCCACTCTCCATGCAGTTGAGAAGCCTGTGAGACCCACAGTGGTTTGTCTGTGAGGGAGGAGGCATCACTCATGGAGAGCTACACATACTCCTAGCAATGCTGACCAGGGAAGGCTTAATGTTAGCAAAACATATGCTGGTACTGATACTCAAGAGGGGTACAGAGGAGTAGGATGATTCAGTGGCAGAGCACTTATGAAGCAGGAGGAAGGACTGGGACCCTGTTTCAAGTGAAAGTTCTGCTAAATATGTCCTTCATGATTTTTGACCCCTTCGTGCCTCAGATCTCTATCTAAAAATGGAGATAGTAGTACTTCTCTACCTCAAAAGGATGTTTCTGTGACAAATACTGAAAAGTGCTCAAGTACATGATGGGGATCATGTCAATACCGGGAAGAGGTACAAGGAGGAGATCCCAGAAATTATCTTGAGACAACTAGAGGAGTCAATACAGGCAGGGATAATTCCACCTCCACAAGTATGGCCCAGTGGATAGGAGAAACTCCTCTGAAGATACGTGAATGAAAATGACCAGGAAACAAACCCATTCTGTAATTCTGTAACACTGAGCAAACTCTAAGGAAGGGCAACACTCAATTTCACAAATCTTGAATTCTTGTCCTTTTTTTCTTTTCCTCTCACGACATCAATATTCGTTTTTACACATAAGAACAAAATTTTTGATCCCTCAGAGTATGACTCAGATGCTTGTAATGCCCATGCCTGTTTACCAGAACTTAACAAGTACACTGCTGATTCGATTAAATGAATATGAAGCACTTTTGTGTCAGTGTCTCTCTGCATACCTGCATGTGATCACATTCCTGCCCTCTGGCTCACCCTGCTTGATTTCATGCACCAGGCACCGGTGCCAGGGAATCAGCAGGAACAGCTGGACATATTCAGGGGTCAAGAATGAAAAGTGAAGTCATCAGCTCCCTGCCACACAGCTGGCATCTTTGTATGAGTGTATGTGTTTATGCTTCTGTGAGTGCATATCCTGGCGTGTACATCAGCCCATGTACACTGTGGATGCTGTTTCTGACATGCACACACCGAGGTGCGTATGTGTGAGCATTTAAGTGTGGGTTTGGAGTGTGAATGTGCTATGCAAAGGCAGACACAATGTGAATTTTGTTCTAGTGCTCCAGAATATCACCGGCTAACTCCACCAGGTCAGTTACAACTTTACTGTACTTCTAAGATGGCTGTTGTTTTCATCACAGAGAAAATTATACAACATACACTTCTTCTACCCCCTCTCCAGTTTTCTGGCAATGCAGCTTTGTCCACAGATCCACACATAGGGAACAACACAGGAGCAACAATAGCTCTGAATGGACTAATATGACCAGCAAAAGGATCTGAATTAGATAGTTCAGAGCTTCATGTGCATCCATCCAGTGCTCCTGGACACCTTTTAAGCCAGGTGGACCTGTGAATCAAAGTCTGCATCCTCACATCTCAGTGGCACTTGATCTAGCAGCTAGCAGACACAGCAAGAGGCGGTTGGACCCTCCTCATCCAGCTCTGGGCATGTCATCCTGTCTCCTGCCATGCAGTGAGCACTGGATCTCACTTGACACCCTGGAGATCCAGCTTTGATAGCTCAGCTGGCAGTAATCTACCATATTTGGGGATGAGATTCATTTCTTATTCCTTTTTCCCCCTGAAACAGCTTGCTGCTGAATCAGATAAGCACCAGAGCTGATACCAAGAAAGCACCAGAAGCAAATGATCTCGGCTGGGACAAGAATGCCCCTACTCTGGTATTAGTACTAGCTTAGTTCCAATATCGTGGCTCCCTTAGAGTCACAAGCAACATTTTGAGGAAGTGGTTTTGATAAGAAGCTTTTTTGCTAGTAGTTATGTTATTTACTCTTGAAAGTAGCAGATGTATTGGAGAAATCCTTCCTTGGATAGCTAGGCAGTGGAGGGGGAAGGGTACGTGTGCGATTTGATGTTTAGGCTGGGCTGAGAGTTACGAAGCTTGGCCTCCTGATGCCATTTTTACTCCCCTTTTATTGAAACTGCTGCGGGGAAGAATGATTCAATGGTGACACAGGACTGCAAACATAATTTTAGCACAAAGTCTCACAGTATGTTCTGTGTCTACGACAAAGGAACCCATCTACAGTCAGGGAGTCAGGATATCCCAACAGCCTCTCTTTCAGCATCCCAGTAGACTCCCTCTGGGCATCCCAGTGGCTAGACAGGACCATTCACCATTAACTGTGACATACACATCGTCCATCTTGTTTTATTATGCATCCCTTATGAAGTAGTTGGCACTAAATCTGCACTTAAATTCCTTTGGTATAGACTCCCACCCTGTCCTCCTGCTGGGGAAGCCTGAGCTTGTAACATGAAGTAGGGCTAGGAACATGTTTGGTCAAAAGCAAAGTCTAAAAGCCTTGGAGCGAAAATTTCTAAATCCAATATAATCTGCAGTGTCCTGTTCTGAAAAGCACAAAGAGAATCACCCTTTTGAAATGGTACTTGTTTTACCACACACAAATGCTCCCAGCAGCAGTTTAGGACAGAAGAGGACTTTTATTCAAATATATCTACTGACAAAAGGGAGTTACTCAAACTGGAATTTCACCAGAAAAGAATTGCTCCACCTTGCTCCCTACTGAAGCAGCATATGGGCAATGAGTTCAACAAAGAACCACAAGCAGTGGCTTCCCGTCACATCCCTGACTCTGTTTCCAAGGCATGAGAGTGACCCCTGCAAGGGTTCATGTGTAAGTGCTGGTCAGGCTTAACCTTTAGTACTGAATGATATATAGCAAGCTTGTGGCTCAGACTGCTGCAACTTTTGAAACATAACTATCATAATCATCATCTACACTGGGTGTTTCTTTTTGGGTTTGTTTGTTTGTTTTATTATTTTAAAATCATTGCTCCTGGACACAGTGGGAAGCAACAGCTTCATTTCTACTACTGCCCAGTTTCCTCTCCTTTCCCTGTCACGCAGAGAGTTTGTTCGGATTTCCTCTCACTTTCCTCATTGTTCTGGGAGCAGAGGAAACAGCATGCTTGGAATCCAGTGACAGATGCTCAGGTATGTCAGCATTTCCACTGTGAGCACGCCCAGCTGGGTTTCCCAGCCAGAAACAGTGAGGGAAGTCGGCTCAGAAATGCAGTCACGAGTTCCATTTTGCATTTATCTCTGCTGTCCTTTTGAAGCCTGACCTCTTGGACATTTCCCAAAAACAAAGGAGGTTCAACTAGCTGCAAGGTTGCCTTGCTGCAGTCAGCGCTGGGACTACAGATCAGAAAGCCACACCCAGACCAGATGGAAACCAATAAGCTCAGGAACGACCATCACAACATGATATTTTGATGCTGCTCTCCCTCGAAGGGCTCTAAATCCATCACAATTTTCACCTCCCACCGTGCACTTGCAGACTCCCTGCCTGAGTCACAACAGCAGCAAGCAAGAGAGCTGGGGGAGTTTGTGCATCCAGCTCCATCCTGTATTCTCCCATTTGTGAGTTGCCACAGTTCAGTTTAGTTTATGTATTTCTGGCACTTCCAAGTTGCCCACTGGCAATTACTGTAAACAGGAAATCAAGGTCTTCATTTCTTTTTCCCCCCTTCACTAGTACTTCAAAATGTTTCATCTGAGCACTTCTGAAGAAGTTAATTTGCTTTTTCTAAGCATTATATATGTAAGTTGATATATATTATTGTATTTTTTGTGCCTGGCTAGATCGTTTTGTCCTGTTCTTTCACAATTATAGAATTCATGAATACAGAACACCATCACACATGCTGCCTAAGCAATGCAAATGCCGGGCTGCAGGCCAGAGGCTCAGCCATTTGCAGTTAATGCCAAGCAGGCAGGTTTTCACACAGCCAGTTCAGCATGCTCTTATCCCAATACAGGCAGCTACAGCTCCATAACTCCTTGTCAGGTGTTAGGGCTGGGCTGGCCACTGACTGCTGACAGATGCTCTCTAACCCCTCGCCCTCCCCAAAGGGGAAGAGAATAAGGCAGAGACTTACGGATTGGAAAAGAAAACTAAAACAACATTAATAAAACAGTAAATAAGGAAATAATTAAAATATTTACAAATATATACAGATATGTCATCGAACCCAACTTCTCCCCGCCAGCAATTCCCACTGGTGCTGCAGAGCAGGAGGCACTGGGGCAGCCCCAGGCTCAGTGGCGGCGGGAGCTGGATACAGGAGCTGGATTTGGGAACTGAGTATCTGGATCAAAAGCAGGAGGTCAGATGGAATCCTCCCTGGACATTGGCCATTGCAGAAAAAAGGAAAGGAAAATAAACTCTTGTGATCACTCAGTTTTATACTAAATATGACGTATATGGAATGGAATACTCTCTTTGGTCACCTGTCCTGTATGTTAC
>NW_009700182.1:0-264 GCF_000703405.1 Apaloderma vittatum | reverse complement strand
TCTGAGCTGGAAAGCAGAACCACGGCACAGCACGGGGCCCGCTCCGCTCAACCAGGACACAGCCCCTTCCCTGGAGACCACGCAGAGCCCCGCCTGCTCCTATCGGCTCTTCCCTCCGCACTACAAATCCCATAACACCCCCAAAAAAAATGGGAGGGGAAGAACTACGGCTCCCAGAGCGCTCTGCGGTGCCTCGGACGGGTTCGGTCAGAAATGGCGGCAGGAGATGGCGAGGGCAAGGCGGCACAGCCGGAGCCGGCGGAT
>NW_009700181.1:1816-2682 GCF_000703405.1 Apaloderma vittatum | reverse complement strand
ATGCCTCAGTTTCCCCATCACAACTGCCCTTTAGGAAGGTATTGGTGTCTGAATGACACGAATCCAGTGACATCGCCTCCTGTTACTCTCAGGTGTGAGGGGCATCCCTCAAATTAAGGCAGGAAACGGGAGCCTCACCGAGGGTGAAGCTCATTAGGACTCGAGCATGGTGACCTCTGAAAAATGGAGCTTTGCTCCATCTAGTTGATGAGTCATGACCGTGTTTGTGTGACGCGCTCCCTGCAAGCAAGGTTTCCACTGCAGAGCTAACAGGCTTTTCTGGGAAGCACTGGGGGTCTGGGCTTCCTAATTATTTTCAAACCCTACTGGCAGCCTCCCACTGACAGGGATTATGCCTGCTCAAAGCATGTCCCGAGCCCTGAAAGCGCTAATTGACTTTTCCTTTGGCCTCGGGAGTCAGCTCTCTTGCAGCCCCAGTCCCTCCTCCTGCTACTGCAGCAAACTCACCCGCATGTGGTTTGAATTTCTTCCCTGGAGAAAAAACCCTTGTTCTCCTTCCTCAGTGTCATCTTTCTCTGGAATTGAATTTGGGGGAAATGAAGAGGAGGCCAAATTTTCATTGAGTAACTACTTCCCCTCTCGAGCCAATGAGGTGAGCCCCATGAAAGCGATAGGCGAAGGACGCAGCGACATTCCCCAGCACGGCGATTTTGGTCACCTTCCCGTAGCTCCTGACATGCTGGTGAGCCCCAGGCAGTTGAGCAGAGTGTGGAGGAGGCTGCCCCGGTGCTGCTGAGCGGGGATCCCTTCCTTTCCCCCAGCCATGTGCTGGGAAAGCACTGCCAGCACAGACCAGGGTGGGCAGCCTGGTGGGACCCTGTGAGAGGGACAATTCTCCAAGCAGC
>NW_009700181.1:1231-1518 GCF_000703405.1 Apaloderma vittatum | reverse complement strand
CTCTACCTGCTCCGAGCACCACCGCCTACCGCAGGACATTCCCCATTCCTGTGGGGCAGCAGCTCAGCATGAGATGTGCAGCCCCACAAATCCTGTTCCCAGGTGAAAGAGGGAGAAAAATGGCCACGTGCAGCTCCCCCTGCATTTCCACAGGCAGGAGGGTTGGTGCAGGAGTTGGAGGTGAATCCTCACCAACATGTGCGAGGTGTCCGGGGTGCCGGCTGCTCCGGGGTTTCGCTCAGCTCTTGCGGCACCGCTCCTGCTCCCGGCTCTGGTCCCGCAGCCCA
>NW_009700181.1:570-820 GCF_000703405.1 Apaloderma vittatum | reverse complement strand
GGGGGGTCCCATGACCCCGGGACATGTGGAGGTCTCCCACTTTGCCCCGTGCTGTGCCTGTGGAGGGGCTGCTCAGGCCGGGGGCCACTTGGGACCAAATATCACTCCCTCATGTGTGGTCCAGGGCAGGCGGTGCGACATGGGGAGAAGAAAATAAATTAATGATGGACACAGTGGTGAGGTCATAGGAGGACAAGCCGATATTGGATGGGAGCACGTGGGGATGGGTGGGAGGGTGGGGAGCAGATGG
>NW_009700181.1:0-539 GCF_000703405.1 Apaloderma vittatum | reverse complement strand
ATGGAAAATAAAACTTGGCAAGGATTCATCATAGCTTGCACGCAGTCCCTTCTGCCTCTCGCTCCACCAAGGCACCGCTGGCACCCGTGGTTGCTGATCCCAAACCCCCACCCGCTCCCGCACCAGGTCTGCAGGCAGGCGGAGAAAACCCATTTAGTGGCGCTGGGATACGGGGTTTAGGATCAAGTTTCTGGAGCAAGACCCATGATTTCAAATTCTGCCTCAGGAGGGGGCATTGGGACAAAGCTACCGGTACCCACCTCCTCCACCCAGGGCCGGGCTGTGCCGGGAAAGTGAAACGTGGATGCCGTCAGAGCCTGCAACCACGGATGCCGGCCGCCGGGCGGGAGCCGACGGGGGTTTTTTTTAGGCTGCCTGCTGCTCTGAATCACAAGCTTGGTGCTGGAAAAGCTCCAGCTGAGGCATTTCATAGACTCATAGAATCATAGAGACTCATGCTGAGGGGTGGAATTTCCTGCTGTTCTCATCGCATCCCCATCCCGTGGCTCTCGTGCTGAAATCATGGCCCCGTGAAAAAA
>NW_009700180.1:1686-3102 GCF_000703405.1 Apaloderma vittatum | reverse complement strand
GCTGAGCCTGCTCGGTGGCGGTGGCTTGCCTTCCAGGTGGTGGTTTGATGTGGGAGCACTTGATGGGATTTGGCTTTTTATCGCGCTCTCAGATCTCCGGGGTATAAGACGTGGGCTCTGCCGGGTGCGCTGCGCTCGCAGATGGCGGAGCCGTCAGAAGCCGCGCAGCTGCCCTTGGCCCCCGCTTCGCGAGCCAGGGAAGCAGAGCCTCTTTGCAGAGAACTTGCAAGACTTTAATTGCAGCTTCTGTACTGAGGCTAGTGCTAGTCTCGAAGGTTTGAATTAGACTGGCTTCTAATTAACAGAAGTTAAAAAGAAATCTAATTTCTGTTAAAGCAGTATGAGTCTGCCTTGGACTTCAGCTTTACCTTGATTTCAGCTGGTGCTTTCCCACCTGGGCACGGTGTGGGGGGCACTCAGTGTTGCCCACAGCTTAAGGGGTAGCTCTGCGTCCCGCGAGACTGCAGGGTGTCCCTGGTCAGTCTGCGTGGGAGGACACGAGGGCTGCGGCAGTGCCTCGAATCGCCGCAGTGTTCTCTGCTTCAGGAGGGTTGGTTTTACCCCCTTCCCCATGGACAGTGTTTGGCCAAGCAGTGGAGCACAGCAAGGGTGTGAAGGTGCAGGTACTCCCTCTCCAAAAAAACCTTAAAAGTTGACCTAAGCAGCTAAACACCACGTCTGTGCTCCAACTCTGTTGGCTTTGGAGGTGTGTGTGCCTCTGGGCCGAGCTCTTGCCCCTTGCTTTCCCACCTCTGGCACAGGAATGCTGCACGCGTGGCCGATGGCCGCAGGAGGAAAAGGAAATGTTCTGAAGTAGGTAGAGGTTGAAATACCCTTCCAAATGTGCCAGCCCCGGTGGCTTTTGCTCTGGCTGCTGACAGGCCGGGGGTGTTTTGACCTGCCTTGGTCACCCGGCTCCAAGATTGCTTTGCAGAGGGCAGGAGCCTCGTGCTGTGCCTGCGGGTGCCACCGCTCGCCGGGCAGCTTGCGTGAACCCAGTGGGTCCTCCGGCTCCTTCTGAGACCCTGATGCGGAACAGAGCGCTTGGTGTTTTCTGATTGCCCCACACTCAGGTGACAAACCCACTGGGAGCGTGAGGGCAGGCGAGCAGCAGTGCCCTCCCAGGGGGGCTGCTCTGGCGCTGGAGCGGGGCACGGACCCCTCGGTGCCGTCCTGCAGGGCTTTTGGCTTTGGCTGGCAGGGGATGGTGCATGCGCTTTTTGGCTGCCGTACGGAGCCCAGCCGTAATCGCTGTGACGCGCGGGCAGAGCCCCGGTGACAAATCATTAACTTGCTCCGACAGGCTGGGTGCTGACGGGTGTTGGTGATAATTTCTTGTGAAGCGTCTGAACTTTACAGATGTAATGCAGTTGGATGGGGAAATTAAGCTGGGGCTCAGCAGCTCCGCGTCCCTCC
>NW_009700180.1:1238-1662 GCF_000703405.1 Apaloderma vittatum | reverse complement strand
CCGGCAGGGCCAGGTGGCAGAATCCTGCGTTTCCGGACACCGTGACTGGAGCTGGGAACAGCCTGCGAGCCTCACAGCCTAGATTTAAAGCTTGTGATTTTATGTCCTTAAAGGACAACTTGTTCTTTGTGCTTTTTTAAACAAAATAATGGTGGTTTTTTAATCCAGATGGAGTTATTGTGATTAATTGCACCATGCCAGTTCTCCTTTCTGTGGAAAAGTAGCAAGTTCCCATCTTGCCCAGCAGTGTTTCTAATGAGATCAGCAAACTGACTGAGGAGGGGGTGTGGGACCCATGTGGGTCCTCTTGATCCCGGTGCCTCCATGGCTGAATCCGTACCGGTGCCCAGCTGGGGGAGCAGCCAGTGCTGGGGCGCGAGGCCCCAGGGCTTCCCCCGGGGCACGGTGCTGGGACGGAGAGCCC
>NW_009700180.1:481-978 GCF_000703405.1 Apaloderma vittatum | reverse complement strand
CCGCCTCCGTTCCCAGGAGCCTGGTCTCGCCAAACTTGGAGGGACATGGTACCCCTTGAGCGCCAGGAGTGGAGGCTTTGCATGAAGCTTTTGGCAGCTCAAACTCAAGCTCGTCGGGAGCAGCTGGACAATAAGCAGAGCTTTTTTAGATCTTTCCCCAGTGAGGGAGTGTCAATCTGAAGAGCAGCTCTTGCAGCCCTCTTTACCCTCCCCAGGTGACCTGGAGTTACTGGAGCTGCTGGGGTGTCCCAGAGCTCCTCCAGGGGTGCAAGTGTGGGTGAGCAGAGGCCATCCCCTCCTTTGTGTGCGGGGCTGGGGCAGCCTCGCCCGTTACAGCCCGCTTCCTAGCGAGAGGCTGATCCCCCGCTGCCCGTCGCCTCCTCATTAAACTTCAAGCTGGTCTCCTTCCCCTTTGAATTCTTCCACTTATCTTCACTGTAAAGCTCCATTGAAAGAGCTCGTGGTAGCCGGGATCTGACTCGAACGCTTCCCATTGA
>NW_009700180.1:0-244 GCF_000703405.1 Apaloderma vittatum | reverse complement strand
GGCCCTGGTGCTGAGTCTGTCGAGGCTGTTCCCCCCCACCTCGCTGCCCGAGCAAGCGGTCACTCATCCCCCGGCTGCTCCGGAGGTGGGGGGACACACCGGAGATTGCTTGCGTGCAGCATAAGTGCTTCTAAAATAGAGCCTTTTCTCGTATTGCATTTATTGAATTGCCTTAACTGCCTCTTTCCTTTTTTCTTAAAAGCCTAAGTGGCTGTAATTGCAGTCGCTCGCACGCTTCCCGCAG
>NW_009700179.1:10568-12207 GCF_000703405.1 Apaloderma vittatum | reverse complement strand
GTTGCTGTTTTACCCAGCGGAGGAGGCTTTGCTGGGCCACGCAGCCCTCCCTAATTCAGCTTGCTGCGAGCTGGTTGGGAGGAGCCAGGGAGAGAAATGTCACTCCTGCACGGTCTTTCTCTTTCCCCCTCCCCTAGCTCTGTCCCTTCAGTGTTTTGCAGGTGGTTGTCTTGCTGGTGCTCATCTCCCCTGCCTGGGTCTCCCTGAGCAAGCAGGAGCTGCTCTAAGCGTGGTGGCAGGGCGCTGCAGAGCCCCCTCTCCGTGCAGCCCCCAGGAATGTAGTTGCCCGAGTCCCTCTGGATTGCACCACAGATACTCGGGCTTCAAGCTCCGGTAGCTCCGCAGCTGAGCCGCGTCAGTAGAGCCCTGCCTGGAAACAGGAATTGATAAGGTAGCAGGAACCAACCGGCACCGGGGGACTGCAGATGTCTCTCTTACTGCTGTTTGGTGCCTTGGAGAAGGGCACTGGTTGAGCCAAGCGGATGAAGGATGGTGCAGGTTCTCAGCTCTGCTTTGGTCTGTCTCAGCCGGACCTGTGGCTGCTCTCCTGTGGTGTGGATGCATCAGGTAGGAAGGGTGGCCCGGTTGTCCTCAGGCTTGCTGTCTGCCTTGCCTACAGCCAAGCTGCTGAGGGGGGAGGGGGCTGTGGACCCCCATCCCCCATCAGGCGGGTGCTGCCGAGCCCTGGGGACCTCTGCTCAAGCTTGCCTGGGAGAGCCTGCCAGAGGCTGTCAGTCCTGGCCTGGTGTCTGCACTTCGTAGTGCTCCTGGGGATTAGGGCAGGAGGGCAATGCAGCAAACCTCTTGGCAAGCAATGTTCTCAGCTGTCTTTGGGCAGATGGAGGTATCCTTGCTCCTTTGGGAATGATCTGCGTTTGCTTGCCCAGACTGGTGCCTTACCCCCAGCACACTGGTTCAGCTTGGCCCAGCGCGCGTCTGGTCAGCGTGTGGGTGTGAGCGGCTCTCCAGGCCGTGGGATGGGGCACGCTGTGAGATGCTGATGCTGTTCCTGTGCCTCTGACCAGTGCCGGGCACCAGGCCTCTGGACATTCCTGCAATATTATTGCCTCATCTCTCCAGAGGCCTGAAAGGTTTCATGTGATGCCTGACCCTGACACAAAAATGATGTTGCTCGGTGTCATCCCTCCATGGTAGGGAATGGCTCCTGACTGCTGTCCCCTTTCCTCAAGGCTGTAGGCACTGCTCCTCCGTGTTTGAGCCAAGGGCTGCTGCCACGATGACAGTGGGCGGTGAGGAGCAGAGCAGCTCTCACACTGCCAGGGCTAGAGCAGCACCTCTTCATAGAGTCATAGAATCCTAGACTGGCCTAGGCTGGAAGGGACCTTAGAGATCATTTAATCCAACCTCCCTGTTGTGGGCAGGGATGCCTCTTCCCCACAAAGAGTTGCTTCTGCAGCTTGTGTGAGGCAGTGGGTTTGTCTTCACCACCCCAAAATGGTGTTTATACACAAGGGCAGCTGCTGACACTGCCATCAGGGTTGGTGGCCAAAGAAGGACCAAGAGCCTTCTGTGTAAGAAAGTCTTCTTGATTGCTCCGTTGCCTGATGCCCTCTGCTGCCTGGTGTTTGGAAGGGCTGAGCAGGGCCCTTGTGCTGTGGCTGGGGGTGCCGCCTTCACC
>NW_009700179.1:8543-10426 GCF_000703405.1 Apaloderma vittatum | reverse complement strand
GCTGGCTGCAGCCCGTGCACCTGGCTTGCTGCTGGCCTGCAGGTCTGGGCAGCAGGTCTGGACCTGGCACCTCTGACTGATTTGTTTTCCTTCAAGCTGTGCCCAAACACTGAGGAGATGCAGCACTTCCTGAGGCGCTTCAGCACAGCAGACAGACTTGTCTGAAAATCCATAGTTTTGTGGCATTGCTGTGCAGTTCTCTATCTCCCGGCCTTCTAGCTGATCCGTTGGGGCTGCATGCAAAGGGCTGGGCCTGTTTGGGAGCTGTATTTTCAAGAGACCCTTTCTGTAATCAGACCTTTAGGAGGGAGGAGAGAGAAAGGCCACGCGGTGGTGAGGAGGTGAGTGAAGCTTGTACTCCACAGCTGGAAGGATGCATCACCAAAGTCTGCTGACAGATGGGGGTCAAAAATTCCTACGTCAAAGGAGCTGCTTGCAGTGAGACCTTGTCCTTGGCGTCTCCCCAGAGCCTGAGCCTGCTGTGCTGTGCCTGGTGTGGCTCCTGCGCCGGGGAAGGGGATCCCGGGGCTGCGGGAGCATGGCTGGCAGGTGGGGGGCAGCCCCAGAGGATGCGTCTGCGGTAGGGCCAGGTGGTTTGGGGGATGAGTGAGGATGTGTGGAGCCGGGTGTGCTGTTCTAGAGTACTTCTCCGGTTTGTAATAAGCAGGGAGACCTCCAGCCTGAAGTGTGGGACTCCTGTTCCCCTCGAATGTCTTTGATCTGCAGTCCTCCAGTCTGCCATGCAGGAAGAAAGCAGGTGGGAAAACCACTCATCTCTAAATGCCGACCCTCAGCTCCTGGTGAGGGTGAGCAGCTGAAGCATGGACCCCAGCTCATGTTTTCAGAGCAATTTAAGGTGGTGCTGTGACCCTGTGGGGTTGTGGTGTGCTCCTGGCTGGCAGCGTGCTCTTAGCTTGGACCGACAGTGGTTGCTGGAGGTGCTCCTCACCTCAGCCGTGGTGCCAGGCACTGTGCTCCCTGGCACCCAGCTCGCTTTGCCTCAAGAGCAGAAACTGGGGCTCTTGCTTCTGGCCGGGGACCCGAGGATCCCAGAGAGGAGCTGAGAAGCAAACACCATCCCTTCGGTGGATTTTTATCACTTTGTTGAGATGTGACGTGCGTATGTGGGGTGCTGAGTGACTTGGTTGTGTCAGTGGATGTTTGCCACGGCTGTGGACTGAAAATCCAAATTGAAATGTATCGTGTCGTGGCACAGGTCGGCTTAGAAGCAACTGTCTGCGGTGCCTGTGGCTGCAACCCAAGGCTGCTGCCTGTTTCTGCTCCTTGCTGAGGCAGCTTTGGAGGGGCTTTGGTGCAGAATTCCTGCGTCAAGGTGAAAAGAAAGGGTGCAGGTTTTCCGAGTGTATCATTGCTGGTGTTTGTGGCACGTGGGCAGACGTGCCCACATGCACCTGCGGGTGCCCCTTGTCCTTGGAGAGGTGGTTTGTAAGCACTGTTTGCTCTTTGAATCCCAGCTCCTGTTGCGCTTCCTTCTTCCCTTGGAGAAAGCCACATGGCCCTTTTGTTCCTCCTTCTGAAGAGGATAAACAGTCTCTAAGGACCTGACCGTTGGGTGTTGATTTTTGTTTTAACTGCACACATTGCTTCCTGGCTGCAGCTTATTTCTTCAGATAAAATCTCTTCTTTTTCCCCTTTGAAGAAGGAAGCCACCTGCCTCTTGCAGGCGGCGGCTGAACATGGCACTGTACTGCTGGGACGTGCTCTAATAAAGTAAAAAATTTCTCATCTGTGCCGCTCTGCTGAAGAAGGAGCTTTCTTGGGCAAATGCCATCAGTTTCTGCAGACGCTGAGGCCTCTGCTTTGTCTGAGTTTGTGGCCCTTTCGACTGTTGGGGGCAGGCCTGGGGACACAACGTGGGGGAA
>NW_009700179.1:6189-8525 GCF_000703405.1 Apaloderma vittatum | reverse complement strand
AGGCAGCTCTGGGGCTGGGGCTGAGCGCTGGGGAGCTGCAGCTGGGGCAGGTACAGCCCTGGCACCGCACGGGGTCTGGGGGCACCCCTGGGTGACCGGACGGGGACTGGGGACATTGGGGTTCAGCAAAGAGAGGGGAGGGCAGGACATGATGAAAGTACGAGGCAGGAGAAGGGAGCTCAGAAGCGAAGGCGAAGCCAAGGCAAGGCTGCATTCCGAGCTGCCGGCTGCCCCTTCCTCAGCAGGCTGCAGCTGGGATTGTCCTGCAGGAAATGAAAGCTGCTCTTTGGATAAAGGCTACGGATAAAACTTTCTTCCTGAAGTGCGTTGGTGCGTCCGTGTCCCGAGGGGCTGCTGGAGCTCCCGAGGGGGCACATGGAAGGGGTGTGGGTGGAAGCCTGCCCTGGGGGGGTGCCAGCCTGCGCTTGAGGGTCTGGGTTGTGTGGGGGACTCCAGCCCTGGGCCCGTCCCTGGTGGTGGCTCTGGGGGTGTCTCAGGAGCACGTGCAGGAGCAGGGGGCAGGGAAGGGCTGGGGCAAGGCTGGATGAGGCCACCTCTGACAGTGCCATGGGCACTGTTCACCGTTTTTGTGAAGCATAAAATGATTTACATTGGAAAAGACCCTTTAAGATCATGGAGTCCAACCGTTAACCTGCCAAGTTAGCGCTGCCAAGCGCACCACTAACCCATGTCCATAAATGCCACATCTGCACGTCCTTTGAACACCTCCCCTGCCCTGGGCAGCCTGGTCCAATGCTTGACAACCCTTTTGGTGAAGAAATTTTTCTTAATATCCAACCTAAACCTTCCCTGGTGGAACTTGAGGCCGTTTCCTTTTGTCCTATCACTTGTCACTTGGGAGAAGAGAGCGAGAAGATCCCCCCTTCAGCCTCCCTCGCTCCTCACAGGACTTGTTCTCCAGACCCTTCACCAGCTTCGTTGCCCTTCTCTGGACCCAGTCCAACACCTCGATGTCCTTCTTGTCGTGAGGGGCCCAGAAATGAACGCAGGGTTTGATTCCCCCTGCAGTGATCCACCGGGACGTTGTCCTGTCGGGACCCTGAGAACTGGCCCTGTGTGGCTTACCTTCACCTGTGTACGTGTCGTATTACATGGGGGATGCTTTTTCTGCCAGGTGTCTTGGCTGTCAGTGAATTTGTGTTAGCTCGGCCTTTCTGAGGGGATGCGCTGCCGGATCAGCTGGAGTTGCAGATGGGAGAGCCCACCCAGGAGGTGAGCTCCAGGAGGACTTCAACCCAGAGCAGCTTGGATGGTGCCGACTCATCGTGTTGCCTGCTCTTGGAATACGCGACCTGTGGGCACGGTCCTCTTCTGCTCCTTGACGCGTGCTGCGTTTTCAGCTCGTTGGCTGTGGAGACCATCAGACTCGTGGGCCAGTCTAATTACGGCTCGTTCCCCCAAGGTACGTTTTAATGTAATCCAGTCCTAGGTGCTGTTGGTGCTCTGTGACGGAGCTCCTCGGTGCAGCTGGAATAACCCTGGTCTAGCTTTCGCTGTTTGGCAGTGCAAAGCTCTGCAGTGCCTCGGGCTAGTTTTTTTTCTGGTAAGGTTTCAACAGGAATGGATGTTGGTTTTGAGGAAAAGGGTACAGAAAAAGGCAAAATTTGATCTTTTACCTGTCCTTGTAAAAATTCAGCCAGCCTCAGCAAAGCACCAACCTCTGAAAAACAGACACTTGATTTTTAAAAAATCCTGTTTGTCACTGTGCTCTAGTCTCTTTGCACCTGAGTGAGGAGGGCGGAAGGCTGTTACCACAACGGTCTTTGTGTTACCTTAAATGGAGAAGTTGTCTTTCTCTCAAACCCGGTCCTTGTTCTTCTGCTGAGCCTCAGAAAAGGACCCCCAGGCACTGCATGGGTAAAAATCTCTCCCGTTCCGGGTGTTTTGGCAGCTGCTGTCTGAAGGCAGCTCTGGCCCGTCAGGCGTATCCCAGCCTGCCTTCTCAGGAGCTGGGCAGCCGTGGCCAGGAAACCCCACTGCAGACCACTCTCCCAGCAGGCTCTAGCAGGCTCCCGCTTCGCTTTGGCAGCCCATTTCCATCTCTGCTCCAGCTGCATCTCCAGGCTTTCTCTTCCCATCATTGGTACCCTAACCCTGATTTTGTAGCTGAGCTTTTTGTCAAGACTCCCAGCCAAGGGGTCCTGGCAACCTGAAATAGTCATAGAATCCTAGAATCCTAGACTGGCCTAGGCTGGAAGGACCTTAGAGATCATCTCGTCCAACCTCCCTGTCACAGGCAGGGACGCCTCTCAACTAGCTCAGGCTACTCAAGGCTCCGTCCAACCTGGCCTTGAACACCTCCACGGGGGGGGCAC
>NW_009700179.1:4261-5854 GCF_000703405.1 Apaloderma vittatum | reverse complement strand
ACACCAGAACTGGACGCAGGATTCGAGGTGGGGTCTCACAGGAGCAGAGCAAAGGGGGAGGATCCCCTCTCTTGACCTGCTGACCACGCTTCTCTTGATAGTCTTTGGCAGCCCATTGGTAACCCCGTTCCAACTGAAACCCCAGACTTCCACCTCCTGTGGGCCTGAACCCTGGTTCTCATCTTCTGTCTGAGCCCAGATAAACTCTCTTTCACTCAACTCAAACTCCTATTTTTGTGAAGAACTGTAGGTAGACCCCTAACGCACTGCTCACACCAAAGCTTGCTTTCAGCCCAGGACTCGACAGCCCTCGCTTGCCTTTAACGGGACCATCCCGGCCCCACTCCAGCAGTAGCACCAGGCGTCTGCTGCTCCACCTGAGCCCTCCTTGCCCACCCGGCGAGAGGTGTCTCTCACCCCAGGGCTCTGGGCAGCCCCTTCCAGCCGTGCCCCAGCTGCGAGCAGAACCTCCCTGTTCAGGCCAGAGCCCAACCCTAGAAGCTGTTTCCCAGCGGAGCTGTAGGGAAGGCCTCCGAGCCGTTTATGGACCCAGACCTCTTGGCAGCCCCTCTTCCTTTGGCCAATCCCTTTCCAGCTCCCCGTGAGTCCCAGACTTTCTCCTTCTCCAAACCTCAACACTAGTTTCCCAGCTGAGCCTTAGCCAAGCCCCGCTGACATTTCCCGATGGAGGCTTTCTCCCCGCTGAGCCGCCCCTTGCCCCGTGGCACCTCGGGGTTTTCTTTCTCTTAGACATAACTCTGATTTTCCTGGGAAGCTGTAGAGAAGTGTCCTACTGAGAACCTGGCCCAGCGATCCCTCTGAGCCCAGCTCTTTTGGCAGCTGCCAGGTACTTTTGCAGCCCCTTTCCAGCTGCAGCTCTGAACTTTGCCTCAGCTCCATCCCAACCGTAATCTTACGGCTGAACACGGGACAAGGGCGTCCTCATGGAAGGCTTCTGCAAGCCCAGGTCTTTTCACAGCCCCCACTTCTAGTGAGTCCTTTCCAGCCCCTGTTGAACTATAGCTTTTGTATTTCTCTCAACCCTAACCTTAATTTCACAAGTGAACCCCCGAGGAGGGCTGCCAGATGAGTCTTCTCCCCGGCCAGGTGTTTTGGCAGCTCCCACGTTGTTTTGGCAGCACTTCTGCAGCCCCACTCCCCCACGTGCCCGGAGGTCCCGTTCCCCAGGCTTGCTGCTAACACAGAGCTGAAGTAGCCGGGGTTCCTTTCCTCCAACCTTGGAATTTTATGTGCATACTTCTGGATTTTTTTTAATTTTTTTTTTTAAGTCCGAAACCTGCTGTTTCGAAGTGGAGTAGTTGAACAGGGACTGCGCAACATTAACTCGCTTCCCTTTCCCCCTTGCTTCTCATTTGCTCTCGGGGGATGGCACAGCAGCTGCACCTTCTGGCTGCAGGACTGCAGGAGGGGGCAGATGCTGGTGCAGACGTGCTGCTCCTTCCCAGTTTGGGATCCAGGCTTTGGATCTGGATTCTGGCGTTGCCGCTCACATGCACCGTTGGTGGGCGAGCCTCTTCCCGTGGACCAGCCGCCTGCAGAAGTTCACCTACTGGTGCTTCTGCAGCCTCCGCC
>NW_009700179.1:265-4242 GCF_000703405.1 Apaloderma vittatum | reverse complement strand
AAGGTGCTCGGGAGAGGGGAGCTGGTGTGAAATGCAGCCCAGGCTCCCGCCGAGGGGCAGGGGGGCTGCCCGCTGGGCTGGGGGGGAGCTCAGCCGTGCAGGCTGCCCTAAGGAACGTCTTCATGGGCGCAACTGATTTTGCAGCCTGTTTCGGTTTAGGCTTCTCGTGTGGCTTTTCAAGGTGATGTGCAAAGATATCAGGGCAAAGCGGGACCAGCAGGTTGCTGGGTGTGCGTGATGAGGGCTGGGAGCGCTCTGAGCCCACTCTGGGAGGGTGGGAGATGGCAGGGTTGGGCCTCTGGTGGAAAATCTGCATGTTTTGTGTTTTCCTGGTGTGAAACTGCAGCCTGTGAGTCTGGAAAACTGTTTCAAAAAAGCAAGTCTGAGGATTAAACCCTCTTTGAAACCTTTTCTTTTTCTTGGGAAAAACAAGACCTTGACAGCGTAACAAGCTGCAAGCTCTTCCTTCCCCCGGGCTGGGTGGCTAGCTCGCTGCCTCCCCCGCAGTCGCTCCCAGAAAGCTGAAAATAGTTGGTGCTTCCCATCCCTGGGGCAATTATTTGATCCTCTGCAGCTGATCCGAGCTATTCTCGGAGCTAACAGCTGGCGCGGGCAGGGTCCTGGGTTGGGGGCTGCGCACCCCCGGCCCCGGTGCTGGGTTCTGGAAGGAGCTCGCGGGACCCGGAGCTGTGAGCACAGCGTTCGCAGTGCTGGCCGTTCGCAGCGCCGGGTGTCCCGTGGCAGGACCCACTCCTGGAGCGGCGGCTGAAGACTCGCAGTTCCCAAAATGAGCTGGACGTACGAGTGAACTTCACGCAGAGCTTGCTGTCTCATAAGGTGAAGAGATGAGTATTAAATATTATTTATTCTTCTGCGGCAACGTTAACACCGACAGTTTTGGAAGGTTACGGGTGCTGGCACGTGGTTTGTGTGTGTCTGGGAGCTTCGTGCGCCCCTTGCTGCTGCGTCAGTGCTCGGCTAATGGTTGGACTCGGTGATCTGGAAGGTCTTTTCCAATCCAGACAGTTCTGTGATTCTGTCAGGATTTCCCTCCTGGGTGCTCTTAGCCTGAAGGCCAGGAGGTGTGTGTTGCAGCGGGCCTCTTCCCAGACAGACTGAAGCAGCACAACAGTGCTGATTGCCGTGCCATGGACCGCTAGCTGTGCCGTGTGTAAATGAAATTAATGTTGGAGAGCGTAGCTTGAGACGCTTTTGTCTTTAAAGTTTCAAAACCTGGCCAGAAATATACTTATCCTGTTAAACTGAGGGACTTCTTTGGGCCGTGGCTTTGAGACTGCCGTGGGATGTGTCTGATGTTTGGTGGGTGGAGGGGGGTCCTGAAGAGCTGCTTGGGTTAACGCTGTTCACCAGTTGCAGGCAAGCTAACACTGTAACTGTTTTTGCAAACCACATACTAGGAATTCTTTGGTGTCCTGTGGCAGGTTGTCTTCTCGATTTCCTGCTTCCAGCACTGTGACTCGGGGTGTTTCTTACAGCCTTGCCCGGCAGTGGTGTCGCAGGGTTTCTCTGCTGCGGGCGGGTGCCGCGGGGACACGGCCACCTCGAGGGGTTGCACCACGAGTGCCTGTCACCCAGCCCTGCTCTTGGCCCCGGGACTTCTCGGGTTGAATGACATCAGTAGTAGTTCAGCTCTTTGGGCAGATGTAAGCCTGAGAGCAAAGTCTGCCAGGTCAGCCTGACCTGGCAGTAACTCGTCCGGGTAGGTCAGACTCGCAGAGAGAGGGGCTGTGAAATGTTCTGCTGGGCTGGCCCCTGCTCTGGGCAGGCGGCGCGGCTGGGGACGCGCTGCCGGAGGCTCAGTGAGAGAGCCAGGGGTGCCTTCTCGCCGAGGGGTGGCTCAGCACCGTCAGAGAGAAGAGGCTGGAAGCGGGTTGTGCTGGGGCGGGGTGCGGGGCCAGCTCCTCTGGGCGCTGTGCTCTGAGGCCGGGTGCGGTGGCACGAGGTGTGGTGGCACTCTGGGCAGGGGCCCAGCGTCTCTCGTGCCGGACAGGCAGATCTGGAGGGGAGCTCTCCCCTGCCGACTCTCTGGCACAGACTTCTCTGAGCCTTTTCCAGCCTCCTGAATTTGCCCCATTTGCTCTTGGTCATGTCAGCTCTTGGAAGCATCGTCTGTGCTGTGAAATTGCTGATTGCCCCAAGCAGAGTTTTGTCTTGGATTTTCCCGGGGGTTGAGTGCAGAAAGGGCGAGTGCTGTGTTATTTTCAGCTTCAGTCCTCTTTGACTTCAGGCCGGCCTTCCTCAAAGCACAGCCCCAGGCACACAGGGCAGCGGCAGAGGGACGGGTCCGGCCACGTGCGACATTCCTCCTGGTTTTGCAGCGTGGGGCTGCCTGCCTGCTCTTTTTAGTTCCCTGTACAGGATATAAATATAATATAAAATAATAGGAGACAGGTGCAGAAAGCCAAGCTTCCCATTCCAGCACTGGCCCTCACTGGAGCTCAGGGGAGAGCTGCAAGAGGAGGCTCTCCGGAGCACAGGGACATGCTGTGTGACATATGGACGGCCCCGACAGGAGCTTCGGCGTCGAGCGGTGCCGTAGCATGGCTGTTAGAAGACGTCTGGGGAGAGGGAACATGCACCCAGGCTGGAGGGTCAGCTGGGCAGTGAATTTCAAGGCAGTGTGGTAGTTTAATACAGTGGAGGAAGGCGTGGGGAGAACTGCAGCCCGTGTGAACTTGCCTCTCCGAAGTGGTTTGGTCCTGTCAAGGTATTTTCCAAGCACCTACTGCTTCATTTCCACGCTTCAGAGCTTTTTATGTGCCAGGAAGGATGTGTTGCCTATGTAACTGTAAAATCCTTGTCTGGCATGTGGGAACCTGTGCAGAGGGTGCCTTGAGCCCCCTGAGCTTTTTGCTGTGTTCACAGACGTGCCTGCTGTGGTGGGGTGCCCAGAACACTGACAGGAAGGTGCTGGAGGCAGCTGGGCAGAGTGGGGCCCTGTGGGGCTGGTGTGGCTGGCTCTCTGGAGCAAGTCAGTCTGACCAGCCATGAGTCTTGCTCGCCAGGCTGCTGCACATGGCCTTTGCACTAGTACCTTTTCTGCTGTGCTCAGGGATGAATTTAGCAGCTCCTTGGGTGCTCTGCAGTCAGTACCTGCTCTCTCCATGCACACAAGGGTGTACCTCCTGCTCCGGAACATCTCCTGGCTCTGCTCGTGTTGCCCAGCTCATGCAGCAGGCACAGATTGCACTGGAGAGAGAGCGCACGAGTGTGCATTTTGTGTGCTTGGAGCTAGATTTTCAGCAGGTGGTGTTGAGCAAGCAAGAAACTGGATGCTGTGGTGCGGAGATGAGCTGTGTGACGGAAAGTTTGGAAAGGCGCTTTGGCTTTTGTGCCAGGACCCTCCCCTCCCTCTGACGTGCGACAGGACGGAAACAGCGACAGTCTGTCTTTCCGTCAGGTATGATCTTGAAACGCATTCTCAGCAGCGGCCCGTCTGTGCCGGCTTTGCCTTGGGCAGTCCGTGGGGCTGCTCGGGCCAGCCAAGACTCTGCATTCCACGGGCTTCAGTTTGGGTGCCCTGCAAGTGCTGTGGCTAATCCAGGCCGAGATGGACTAGCTCTCACATACCCTTGGGTATATTCCTGTTACCACGGTAGAGCTTTATTCCTTTTATTGGCCTTCTCCCCTGAAGTTGGTTAGAATGTTTCTGAAACCGCTCTCTAGAGGCTGAGTAGTCTGAGCCACTCCAGCCTCTCCTTGCCCTTGCTCACAGCTCGCTTTCGACACCCCTTTTCCTCATCCACCTGAAGATCATCTTGAGGTCTTCTCCCATTCCTCATGGGTTCTCAATGGTGGAGAGCGAAGGCGAACCACTCGGTGGGGACGTGCACCGACGGAGCTGTGTGTAAATGAGAGAGATGGGGACTCCTCGCGGGGAGCGGGGTTTTCTGTCCCAGAGCGCTCGGTGTATTTGTGCTTGCGGGGCAGGTGCTCAGGGCTGCATGGTGGGAGCG
>NW_009700179.1:0-234 GCF_000703405.1 Apaloderma vittatum | reverse complement strand
GGTGACGGCAGAGTGCCGAAAACAGGAGCCATGTGTTAGCGAGCCTCACCCCCCAAACTGGGAAAACAATCCTCCAGTTGCAGCAGAGAGCTTGGCCACTGTCATGGGAAGGCTGGCGCAAAGGGAGGAGCACATGGGCACCGCTTGATCCTGGCTTGGTGCTGGCTCAGATGTGGAATTTCTGATCATGTTTGTGGCGTGGGCGCAGATGCCGCAGCTCCTGGAGGAGACCAG
>NW_009700178.1:26133-57543 GCF_000703405.1 Apaloderma vittatum | reverse complement strand
TTCCAGAATTCACTGTAGCCAAATCTAGGGTACAGTTAGGTCCTTAATTCTGGAGCTGATACGCAGCTCCTGCCAAGTACCCATCAGCAAATTGCTTCATAAAGTACATATAAAGCATAATTAAAATCTTGTTGAATTATTTCATTTCTGCTTAATCCACAAGAGCAATTAAGCAGCTAAAAATGAAGACCAGAAAGTACTACTACTATGTAGGAGGTATGTGCCCAGCTTTTAGATACCGAGTTCTTTAGAGTGGGGAAAGAACTTGGTAGTTCCCTGAGCACACTACCAGTGATTTTCTTACTCTTTGACTGATTTGCTATTTAGCCTTTTACAGAAGGTAGAAGAGCCTCAGGGAGAACAATCATGAGGAAACCATTTGCTAGTTAAATGACACAGCTAGGTGATTAGTTCAAGCCACCTTTTGCTTATATTTTTTAATGAGGCAAGTAGTTAAAGCAGGGCAAAGACTCACAGCTGTATCATGGAAGTACTTTTTTTCTCCTAGATCAGCATCAAATATGCAACTATTTCTGAGGACCCAAAACATCTAATTTGTTGTGGGACTGCTACAGGGAAAATGAGTCTGTTAATCACAGAATTTCTCTGAAATTGTCTTCAGAGTATGTTCCTCTGAAAATGGAGAAGGAGTTGGTCCTTTTATGTGAGTGACAGTTGACTCTCACTAGCTACAGCACTCAGTCATGGCTCTAGGTATTTGCCTTGCCATCCCAAACGGAGTCCCAATCAGGTGGCTGCTGTCAGCTCGTAGCTTCTTTGAAGCTCTGCTAATTTGTGTTAGCCTTCAATATTTATTATGTCTGAGTGAGAAAGAGAAAACACTTGACTATATCCCAGTAAATACATGTAGTCACGTGGAATACAAACCTTTATGCTCCAATTCCTATGCCAGAGGCTGCTTTGTATTCTGTAGGTGCTAGAAAACGATACATCACATAATTAGTCCTTGATATAGACCAGAATCCAGATATTTGCCCGAATTTCTAAAGCATTGGGGTAAAATATATATTCTTCCTAGTCAATATTAGTGAAATTTGAAGTCTCTTTTGCAGAAAAGTCCTACTCTAAGAGGAGTCTCTCTTGGTTCACAAAAGCCTACGGTTCACGGTAGGTACATGACAGATATCCTGGGAAGGGAAAGGTGGGATTGAATCTCACAGGAGATTCAGTTCAAGAGAACCCTGGATCTGGAGGTTTTTTACATTTTGGATGTGTGCTGTAAACAGCACTTTCCATCTCTACCATAATTTCTGGATGTCTATTTTAGTTGTCATATGCTCCTTAATTTGAGGACTGATTCAGACTAACTTTAAATGTCCTCCATTTCTCACAAGTTTCAGTGTTGAGTCTTCACTATGTATGTCAGAACTTAAGAAAGACTTAAGTAATTAAAGAAGGTGATGGATTACAAAAAGATTTGTTTACAAGGGAGGAACATTTAGTATTTTTTTGAGAAATAGTTGATTTGTGACATATCTATATATCACTGATGAGAGTTATTTGTATATCCTTGATTTTATTCTCCCTCAAGTATTGCATTAATCATTTTATGCCTTTCAGTATAGGGTCCTGGGAACAGCTTTATGTATGTGGATGAATGGAGGTTCCAATGAAAATCATCCTCTGTAGAAACTGAGGGGGTAAAAATTTATAAAATACCATTTCTGATTCAGAGTGGAAGACAATAGCTGCTTGACCGTGCATCATAGAAGTTTACAAGTACTAAGGGCAGGAGATAAAAGTACGGGTTGTGTAGATAGATACACACAGAAAAGTGAATTATACCAAGAAAGATACTTACGTTCAATAGAATGCTTTTTAGTTTTGCTACGTGTAATTAATATTACCACATTCATTTTTAGATCTCAAACTATATATTTGAATCTCCAAGCTATAGGTTAAGTAGTACAAACCATTTGTTACACTCCTCTAAATTGTTTGGAAATAACTAGCAACAAAAATAAGTACCAAATGTTTGGTTTTGTGAAGTGTAGGGTTTAAATATTATTCTTTACTATAGGGACATTTTGCCCCCACAATAATTTCACTGGTCAGACAATGTCTCCAACTGATATTTGCTATTGTTATGGTAATAATACTTTGCAGAGTGTTGCCAAAGCTGTGGCTGTATAATCATTTCCTAGGAAATGACTTGAGGGAGGCTTTTGGTCAGGCTTTGGTCTGTAAAACTCATAAGGCTCATAAATCAGGAGCTCAGTGTTCTTCTCATGCTATTGTTGAAGCAACAGTGACCCAGTGAAATTCAAGAACCTCTCCGAGGGGAGCGGTTGCCTTTTTAATCTCTTACACGTGTTTATTCATGCTTGGAAAAAAACTCACACTAATATCTTTAGATTGCAAGCAAGCAGGAAAATAGCTAGCTAACAATCTATTGTCATTCAGTGACTGCACAATCCAAACACAACTCATTTTCAGGGCAAGTACCAGTTCCTGCAAAATGACAAAGCGCATGGACAGCCCTTGGGCTGTCATTAAGCTGCTTCCTCGGTCACGTTAATGAACTACAGTGATATGTCATTCGTTGTCAGCCACAGCTACCGTCCCTATTTATGTCTGTAGCCTACACTTTCTGTGCAAGCTGGATGATTAACGCATCTCCAGTGCAACTAACGAGACCTAGTGGGCTTTGTCATGTCTAAAAGTTGGCCTGCTGGCACACCAGGCAAGATAGTGTGAAAAAGAAGCCTTATTTCTGAAGTTGTTAAGATGAGACTTCTCCAAGTATGAAATGATCATGCTTATGTGATGCTTGTCATTAAACATCACCATATCTGGAGACATTGAATAACTCAATCCTTTGTTGGAAATAACAAACTGTTTAGAAAGACATGGAAGCTTGTCCATGTTTAAGTGAAACATGGTAGATACATATGGGAGATTACTTCAACTCATTGGTTTTTCAAGCAAATTCAGAAAAAAAATTGAAAATAGTATAGTTTATTGGTAGTATTCTTAATTCAATAGCTAAAATAAAATACCCTTAGAGGACTTTGATCTCCAGAGAGCAATGTAAATCGTAAGATTTGGGATTTAAACCATAAGATTTGGGATTTTTTTCTAGTGTAGGAGTATATGTGTATGTTTGAACAAATGTAGGCATAAAGCAATAAATAGATGCATATAAGAATAATAGCAAGAAAATATATAGATTTTTATAATGGATATTCCATAAACCTAGATTATGGCAGAAAATAATGATATTTTTAAACAAACTAGGATTCAATCGCCTGATACCCTCATGATACAGTTTTATCCATTTCTGAATGAAAAACATTTTCAGAATGAGACTATTTGTGAGACCATAATCAAAATGAAATCTAAACCCAACTTTTCCCACATAATTTCTTGAAAAAAACCCCTGCATAGTATTAAATGTGCTTCTCTTTAGATCTGGAAAATAAACAGGGATGTTTCGTTATTATGTTAACTACTTGTTAGTTGTTGAAATAGGGATATTGTGCTATTTATTTCAGACCTGATGTGTAATAGAAGTAGTTAACATTAGTCCCACTGGAAAAGATACAGTACCTATGCTGATTTTCACACTGAAACCTGTGGTACTGTCTTGCAGTTTTTATTCTACAAAGCTGTCCAAATTCTGAAGAACTGGTTTTGGGCTATCTGATCACTTTTCAGAAGCTATGAACTAATCCTTGAAAAGGATCCATGCTGTATTTCACTTCAGGTACCTAACATTTGTGCTAAGGAGAGCTTCAGAATACCTGTTCCATTGCTCAGCATGATGCAGAGAACAACAGGAGGGAAATAGTTCTCTGAATATTATGAGTATAGTACTACTGCTACACAGAATATTGCCATATATACAGTATCTCTCCATGTCTCCTATTTTATATTGGATTAGCAATAAACTTGCAAATGGATGAAGAAAGACAAAAGAAGGATTGGGAAAGAGGACTACGGGGCAGAGATTATTGGTTCAGCTTAATAATCAGAATACCTAACTATGGGCTCAGGACTAATTAAAAATTAAGTGGAATAGGTGATAGAGCTTTATAAGCATGTGCTGTTGTAACTAGAGGCTTATTATATATCACAGAGATGTTTCTAGCTCTTTCTTTTTCCTGAAAAAAGGTTTAAGGAAACTAATTCTAGGAGAGATCTCAGTAATTTCTCTGGAATCTTTGCTTCCCGACAGTGGTTTGCAACTCAGCTTTGAATACTCCTGCTGGGTGCCTGATTTTCTAGTTGTTTAAAAATTGAACATGGCAATACTAGTGTCTCTTCATAGATTTATCCATATTTGCTTCCAAGAAGTGGTGCCATTCCACATTAACTAAAAGCAAGTTATACATAGAATTGAAAGGAATGTCTGTACTTCTGTTTGCATTTCTATTTTTTTCATTCAGAAGCACTTTAATTTTATGAATTCTCATTAGAATTTTTTTTCCTTATGTGTTTTTAAGATCAAGATTTTCACCAAAACCACAAAGTGCATATTTCAAGATCCTACATTAGGCCAGCAATCTACATATGTTCATGTCTCACTTTGCAGTATGAATGACTTCTGAGTTTTTCAACAAATCCTGTCTAACCCATATCTATAAACGGTGTTTAATCGCTCTGACTTAGAACTTTTCATTTATAGATTTCTACTTTTTTGTTGTGGGGGAGGCAGAAGAAATTACATGGGTGCTTCTTCCTGGAAATGTAGTGTCTCCAGAGATTAGGGGACTGTGATTTATTTTCCCTTTCGGCCATTCCTTTCCTTGTCTGCTAGATACTTTCATGACTGATAAAAAGACTTGCTGAATAATCTAATTCAATACAAACACATGGAGGAATTCAAGGATATCTAACACTTTCTCTGATCAACTGGGAAACTCTAGGTTAGAAGGAATGACTGAAAAAAACCCAACAAACCAACATTGATTCATAAGTAAAAAAAGCCCCACAGAACATACTTTTGAGTTGCCTGCAATGAGAAAAGAATCTGGGTCACAGATTTATGAATGTTCATGTTTTTCTGTTTGTTTATTCCAATTTCTGAGTTTTAAAGGTTTTTTTTCTAGATAGCGTCCCCTTCCCACGGCTGAGAGACTGGCTTTCTGTGTCAGAAGTCACATGCCTACATATGGTTTCCTTGTATAGACATCTCTTGGTTTCTTTCGTATTAATAATTAACTGAATGGACTTATCTTCAAACAAGAGTTTCTTCAGTTGCAGCATATTTTATTTGGCACAGCGAAAGACTATCGCAGCACTGTCATGGTATCTCAACAATTACATTGATATTCCACTCTGAACAGAACCCAGTTTGGAGAAGTTGGAACTGCATTTCGTTTTGACTAATGCTCAGTGGTATTTTTGGTATTAATAAGGCTTCTGGGGCAAAATGCCTTTTGTACCATAGGAAACTATTCTTGGGAAATATTAAATGGTATAGTTCTTCTGGTGGTCTTATATACAGCACAGAGAACACATTGAGCACTGGTGGCACATTTCCTGATCTGGCTTTAAGCTGAATTATTTCAGGTAAAAAGAACCAAGGCGAAAAGTAAAGGGTTATCTTACTTTGGCTATTTTTTCTTGAATAAATGCAAATCTGCAAACCATCTTCAGAGAAGATGATGGCTAGGTATTCTTCACACTATTGTAAAACATTTTTAGTGAAAGAAAAGACAGCAGAATTAATTTCTGCATACCAGTTGTTTGATTCTGCTAAGGCACAGCCAAAAAACCACAAAAAACAAACCAGCAAAAGGCTCCTCTTGTATAATGGCCCATAAAGAACAAGAATATGAAAAAAATTTTGGACTAGACTACTTGGATGGAAATAGCTGTATGGCTACTCATGATACTGTGTCTGGTTAATCAGACAATGATTCACAATCCTCTAAAACTAAACTTAGGGGTTTGGGTTTTTTGGTTCTTTTTAAATGATGCCAAGGTTAAGGTTTTTTCTTCCTCATTCATAGTACAGCATCTATTTATTTTCTGTTGCCAATTTTTTTCTTTATTCACTTAAACTTACTCTAAAATACATACCATTTCTACAACGTGATGAGAAGCTGATCTTATTATTGTCTTGCTATTATCCTTCACTGTAAATGCTGTAGGACAGTAGGAAAAACAGCAGCAGTACAGATAGAAACCCTAAAATCTATACTATGATCTTTCATTTTCTTCAAAGGAGGCACAGAACCTATTAGGCCATTTTGCTACACTTAGGAGAAAACCAAAGGTTGAAGATGAAAGAAAAATCCTACAAGATATTAAAAAGATACAGTCTTCTGAATCAGAAAGAAACAAGAAGTCACTGAAGTAGAAAATAGAACTTCTAAAAATGAAAGGAAAAAATTATTAATACCACAGAGAAATGTAACTAAAAGTGAAATTAATTCTAGGGAAGATGCCAGTAACACACATAACTTCATGAGAGGAATAAGTAATCCTGTAGAGCGTAATTGTTCCCTGGAACAAGTCAACAGTAAATTAGGAAAAATCATAGGGCCGATGAGTCTAGGACCAGATGGGAGACAGGCAGGAAACCTAAAGAAAACTGCATACCTGGCATAATAATTTATATTTAAAATGCTTAGGATCTAGGGGTGGTGATAACAGAGAATGTACAAACTGTCTTAGTTCTGTAAGGAATCCTGAGCACTTGGGGAAGATTCAAAGTGCTAGAATTGAGTGTTTTTTCAGGAAGAGTATGAATTAAATGAGGGCTTTATAAACATGGGTTCCAACTTCTAGATTTCTAACAAAGTTCACTGGGTTTTGCATCAATGTGGGTGCTGATGCCTGGCAAACAAAACAATTGATTTAATTCAGTGGTTGTGCTTACGGCTAGCCTATCACCAAGAACATTTTGTGATGTATAATGATTTCTATTTAGGAGTAATTAAAAAGCTAGCAATAACTTCAACTACTAAGCTCTCAATACATTAGATAATACCAGACCAATTTGTCAAAACACGTTAACTTATCCTGTGTAAATCTCAGTTAGTTTAATAATATATGCAGTTTTGCATCCTCTCTACTCCCCTCCTCTTTAGTCCACTGCAATTAAAATAAGCCTATAAAAGAATAGGTGGAAGATATGAGAAACTTTGGCCTATGGGACTTGGGCATTTTATTTGTGAACTTCCCCTGGTGATGCTACCTGTAGGATATTCCTACTGAGAGAAAAGTGGAGCTCTGTTTAACGAAAATACCCCTTGCTGAAGCTCTACTCACTCTTATTACAGCCAAGGGAAATGGAACTAGAAAATTTCTAGCACTCTACAAACAGGACCCTACTGTCCAATACCTTTTTGGTATATAACTGTTTTTCTATCATATACGGATCTGGCATTTGGCTCTTCATGTGGTGACTGAATGTTGATCTTGTGGCTTGAAATAGGTGATGTAGGAACTCCATAACATTCAGCAATTTATGTTGAATTAAGCAGCTGTAGATCCATAAACCAAATAATACATGACATGCTTTTAACTTTTCTTAATATGGATCTTTAAAAAAAATCCTTATTTCTTATAGTACTGATATAACCTGCTGGCACTTTTAGGTCACAGATGTTCATATCTCCATCTTATGTGACTTACAGATTAGTATCGCTGTTGGTTATTAGCCATATCAATGTGATGAACAGATTTTTAAGTAGCTGAAATTACTCTGAATTAAACATATTCTAAAATTTGCATCAAGGTGGCAGAGGGGAAACTTTAGAGATGAAATAAAAGAATAGAAACCTATAAATCAAATTTGTAACTACTATAGACAATAAAAAGTTCACTCTGTATGAATAATGAACCCATGGTCTGCACAGGTTTTGCTATACTTCTGTACCATCCAAAAGTAAACAGGCAGAGCCTAGAGCAAAACAAATAATTTTAGGATGTATTAAAAGCATTTGGGAATATTGGATGTTTAAAAGAGAGTCAATGCGTTTCAACCGTATTGACTTGCGTTCAATCATCACAGTGTCACAACTGTTTAAGTTCTAACGACATTTCCATTTCAAAAATCTTATTTTTTTTTAAGTAAAAAGAGTCTAGACATTTTTTTCCTGCAAATAATTCACAATTACTTCCACACATCCTGCATATAGAAGAATAATGAGTAGATTTTCCATTTCAACATCATTACTTAATTTAACCTATGTCTCCACAGCACTGTTCCATAGTTTCTAAAAATTGTTCACAAAAATTCTGTAATATTTTAATTAATGCCATAGTTGTATTTTAAAGAAAATGAGAGTTTAGTGACTCAAGTCATCTGCTTTCCAAATCTTGAAATACTAACAGTTTAGGCTGTATGTAAGGATAAGAGATTTATTATGATCTTCTAAGAAGTCTTCTGAAAGTAGAACAGTCATCAGCTAAGAACAGTCGACCTTTACTGACTCTTGTGCTGTAATGTTTAGTTAAAATCTCCTGTACCTCTCTCTCTCACTCACTTTTAAGGAGTGTAAATGCAGTCATTACTAGGTTCCCTGGCAGATCTGTTTAGCTACTTTTGTCTGTTTTCAGTAGAATCTGTTTATGGCAGAATTGTAAAAAATAAAGTATTTATGGCAATAGTTAAATCTCAAAACCCACAGAGAAGTTAAATACGAATAATAAAGAATGTATAACCAGGGTGAGTCAGAGAAGCACCCAGACAAACACTGACCAAAAATACTATGGTATAGGTACAAAATTTTAACAGTATTTTAAAATTTCATGTGGAAATATTTGAAGCCTTGTTTCCTAGCACAACGTTCTATATCCAGAGATGGTCATAAAATGAAATGTAGGAAAAACATTTGTGTTTTCCTCTGTCCACCTCTCTCATCTTTCCAGATAGTCTCTGTTTCCAAAAGGTTTTACCTTGCATTTCTTGAATGTGTTGGAGCTTGTCTACTGCTTGCCAGTATTTGTGTGGTCTTCCCTAGTATCCATGCAATCTATTTTCTTCTCTCTAATATGTTAAAAAAACATCTACAATAGACTAGATGCCATTGTGGTAGATGTTACGTTACTCAAAAATGGAATGACAAATAAGTGTATCCTATTGATATGTGCCATACTGCAATGTTCTGTGACCTCAGCACTAAGATTTCCACAGTTTTTTTTGGTACTTTAAAAGATAAAATAAATCTGTCTATTAATACTCTTTTGAGGTGCTGAGTTGCTCTTTCCTTCTCTGTGATTGGTTGCAAAGTCTTATTTCTGCAAATGTCTTAATTCCTTTTGAATACGAAGTGAAGGATGTTTGTCATTTGCACTGTTTTTCAGCAGCTCTTCAGAGCATGATATTAAACTGATTTGTTTCCAAATGTTCCTCTCCAACACAGGTTTTAGAATGATTAGGTAACCAGTGCCTTCTGAAGGTGAAAAAAATCTCTCTTGCAAGATGGACTATAATTTTTTGTCTGCTCTTTATCCTAGTCCGTACTTTCATAGTTGTGTACTGCATAACTCTATGTCATATTAATATATTTTCCAATGTCTGTTTGAGAATGTTCAACCAGAAGCAAAGTAACTATGATGGATGGAGGCAAAGGAGTCTTAAGGTCTTAGAGCCATTTAGACAGAGTAGACGAAGACCTAAAGGCAAGTACAGGTGCTTTTTCTTTGTATTTAACGTAACTGATATGACACGCACCTAAGATGAGAAAATAAGTTTGCAATTACAGCAGTCTCATATTTGTATAATGCCTGTTCCAAAGGTAAAAATAGGAAATTATGTTACCCTCTGGCAAAAATATTTGACTCATTAAAGGAGATATGGAATACTGGCATTAAGAACAGTCTGATATTTTTATCACAAAAACAAACTGAATGTCACTTACTCTTTCTCTGTACTGACTGTGTAGGATTTTTCATTACATTTCTATCTGAAAGATAAAATGGATATGTCTGAGCTATATTAAAAAAAGAAAAAAGAAGAAAAGACAAGCTTCTTTCCTATTTGTAATACTGTGCTACAGAGGGCTTATTGTCTGCTTTGTGAGGAATCAAGATCTATTATATATCAGTCCAGGGACACAAGCCATTTTCTGGGCTTGTACTATACAATCCTGAAAGCAGTTTTACAGAATTCAGCAAAAAGAAATATTTCATAATCAAATAATTGAATTTTCAAAGAACTTTTCAATGCCCTAGGCACAGATGGTACATATCTAGAAGATTGCCGATCACGTTACCCAGCAGATATACAGCATGTTATGCTCTTACGATCTATTGAAATATTGCTTGGCATACCAAGATCTCTACAAAAATGTTTACAAAAGAAAAGGCTTTTTATTTCATAAAGAAGTCGAAGCCTGCCTGTTGTATTTTAAAAATACCAACAACTGCTTTTGCATTAAGATTTTTTGCATAAAGTTTTCTGCATACATTTACATGTGGGTGCAGATAATAATATCAAGTGGTTAGTCAATTACCTGCTATTATCTACAAAGACATTTTAAAATTTGCAGAGTGACACAGCAGTCTAGCATAGTATTAGAGGATTAGAAGTTGCCTCAATTGTTATCTAATCCATCCCCTTGTCCTAAGGCAAGATCTGCTGTGTCTATGTCATACCTGTCAAATGGTTGTGAAGATTTAACTTTGCATTTGTGAAACACGGTTCTTGTACTGATTTGCTTTTGAGCACTAGGGAAAAAGTTTTTATTGCTACTCCATTTTCTTATTCTTCAGCTGTAAAAATAATTATCGTTGAAGAATGCCAGAGTTCTACAGCTTTTTAAAGAGTTCGTGTGTCTGTTAAATTAGAGAATGTTATTAGCATCTTTACACTTGAAGAGATTTATGCATTGAACAGTCTGACCCTTTCTGCATTGAAATGGTCTGCCACAGAATAAATTGTTGCCTAATATTTACATGATAAAACCTTTGGAGGAGTTTGATTTCAGTCTGCATAGCTAACCTCATTAACATGGGGGAACAGTGCAAGGAACCGGCATTAGGATCCCACTCCTGGCGGCTGGGGTGTGGGGCTTGGGACTGACCATGGTGGGAGGCTCCTGGGCACCCTGTGGGGAGGCTCTGGACCCTCCTAGCCCTCAGAGGCTGCTTTGGCCGAGGGTCTTGCCCTGGCCCCCGCTGGCACTGCACCTCCCAACCATTGCGGATGGTTTGGGGTCCCCACGATGCCTGTGGCTCCCACCATCAAGCACTTATCCCAGTGAGGCCTGGGCTGACTTACCAGATGCCCAGTAGCCATCCCAGTCGGCTGTTTTTAGGCAGCTGTTTTGTCCTGGAGAGGTGATGTCCATGCCCAGGAACGCACCCAGTCCCAGCGGTGACTTCTAACCAACCGTGCCACAGCCAGACAACATCCCTCCAGAAAATCATTCTGCTTAATAGAGAGCAAGAGGAGTTTTGTTTCAGGGGTGAGTTTCTCTGTTTCCCTCTTCCTTTTGTATTAATGGATACCAAAACAGACTAATAGTTTTTTTAGTTAAATTTTCATTACAAAACATATCAGGCTTCATGGGAGATTAATATCCAAAAAGGAATTTATTTGCGAAATCGGAGGGGGAGTGCAGGAATGAGTTATATGGCAAATTGAATTTCTGGCACGCAGAAGCTACTGTGATGGGAGATGTAGAAATATCTATAAATAATGAACATATTCGTTAAAAAATAAAAAGCTTGACTTAAACTCCTGCTTCTAAACGTTAGCATAATTAAATGTTGCATCAAAAGAGTTTGTAACTGCACATGTCATTCTGAATGAGGACATCAGACTGAAAGTAAATGGGATCTAAGAGATCGCAAAAAAAGATGGCTAGTCACCTTTTAAACAGGTAAAATAAACATCTAGCAGTCAGGCCTTCACATAACACTAACTGTTGAGTAAGTTTCTGGCATAAGCACTGTTTCTAACCTATAGCATTTAAGTCAAGCTTATTATTTAGTTGAGACTTAGTTCACTTCCAAGGTATGACATTTCCCCCCTGCCATCAAATTCTCATGGCAGATTCTGTTGTTCAAAAAATAGAAAGGTACTCAAGATGAGTAAATATTATTTGCACAGTTCTGTAGTGATACGTGACCTGAATAACAAACCTTACACTTTCTAGTGTACTTGGTCAACATAACTAAACAATCCCTTCTCTTTGATTTAAATATTATCGTCTCTTTTTGATTTAAATACTACTTTTTGTGCTATTCAGAGGAAATAATTTTCAAGGTGGCATAAATGTGCGATCCAAAGCTTGCAGTATCCTGGCAGGAAAAGTTAGAATGTAGGACTTTATGTTGTAAGTGTAACCTATTTTTCCCTGCTGAGGAACAGTTAGTTGTTCTAATGTTGCTTCTGTTTCAGTAATACATTGTTTAAGAAGCTGGGCTTTGTTTTGAACTACTTTCCTGATAGTGTGTTATTCAAATGTAGAAAAAAAGTGGAGGGCATGGTCCAAAAGCAGGCCCTGGTGATTATAAATGAAGAACATTCTCATACTACAAGATAGATGAGCAGGTTGGGAGTTTCATTCATCTGGAATAATTGATTTACATCAGTTCTGCAGAGCTTTAGGAAATTGCTATTTCAAATCAATTTGATCCAGTTATAAAGTACAAGACAGTTTAGCTTATTTTAACTGTGCTTTGTGAGATGGATACAAAGATATTTGATAATATTTGGATTTTAAATTCACTAAATTGTGAAAATACACAATATCTGTCTTAATTATACAATGCTATCTACTCATATGCTGATTGGGGTTTAGATAGCCATAGATAGCCAAAGTACATTTTGTCTGTTTTACAACTGTATCTAACATGAATCAACAGAATGTGAATGGTCACTTCAGGAATTAAAGCATTTCTCTAGGATTATGGGAGCTATTACCAGCTGAGCATCTGTCTGAAAAGGTAGAGATAAAAAATTAGCTGATATGCAGCATTAGGTTAGCAACAAGATTTGCCTTGCTGAGTATGTATAGAATGTCATCTAATTTTAAGAAATTGTTTTCTATGGCATCATTATGTTTTCAGTCTCATCACTTTTTTTATTCAAAGAGAAAATTCAAGATAAAAGGCTGTGCATAAAACATCGTTTCTACAGCAGAACATCAGATTTGTTAACAGACTGCTGTGCTATAACACGGATCTTCAAGCCTGTTTTTCTTCATTCTTTTGTGCCCAGACTGTTTCCAGAGAGATTGAAGGTTAGTGATAAATAATTTGGGAGAAAATCCTGGCAACTCATAAAACAATATTTGCCCTATTATGTGAAACAGAAGGTCAAAATTTGAAGGAAGGTTTAAAAGGGAAGGTCAGCAGTGACTTCCTACTCTCCCCTTTTAAAATCCCCAAAGCTGCTGAGTTTGTCTGCAATATGCCAAGACAGCACTAATAGTTAATAACTACTTAGCCAAATGAACTCTCCCTGTGAGAGTTTCAGGGCTTTAGCTTATATAATCTAATCTCGTACCTGTCAGGTAAGTAAGTACTACTAACCCTCTTTAACGTACAGCCAAACTCGGTCTCTGAGAGACTAGCAGCAAGGTTATGCAGGAAGTGTACGGCAGAAGAAGAAATATAAGGCCTGAGGTTTTGCTGTGATTTTTTTTTTCTCTTTATTCTCATGAGCCTTCATTTCTGTACATTTCTTCTCTTCAGCACCACTGGTTAGTCACGTGCTGTCTTTCAAAGGTTGCAGTCATCATTTGCTTCTCCACACATATGGCAGCCATCCCTGTCTGAACTAAAGTCTTTGCACCACTGTGACCACAGGTCTCTTGGTGAGAGGAATGAATTCTCTGCTGTTACAATGGTGATATATTAGTCTCTATTAAAAAAACCCAACAAAATAAAACAAAACCAAAAACAACCGAAAGACCCAACAAACAAACCTACAAACATATTTAGGTGTAACTGTTTAATGCCTTTCCATCACAGTTACTCATATTCGTGTATGTCTGTGTACATGAGCTTACGCTTTTACAGAGGCAGGAACAATATGCAAACTGGTTTGGGTTTACCAATATTAGATGAGGCAATAACCCAGTGCCCCCTGCTCCCTTCCTTTCTCCAGAGGGAAGAGAAACCAAGGCACTGCCAACACTTAAACTAGCTTGATTAATGAACTCTGTTCTGCCAGCCTCCCTGTAATCTTTTCTGAAGTTTTAGGTTTGGTTTAGTGTAGTTTAGTTTGGGGTGAGGAATTGGTCTGGTTTTAATTTCATCTGGATCATTAAACCAGAATGTAATTGACACTCTTAATTGAGAGGAAAGACTTTTTCCCCTTTGAACTGACTCAGATAACACCAACCAAAATTAACTAGATGCACGAAAAAGGAGCTAACAGCAATGTATTCTGCTTTATTCAGCTGTATATGAGATTTGCATTTGGAAATCTGATACAGCCAGATGCAGCATCCAGAATACATCTTTTGTAGTGACTTGTTGAGGAAATACTTGTGATCAGTAAGTATAAGCAGATAAAGAGATCTGAAAATTTCTGCGAATCTTGATGTCAGCTCTTTCTCTTTACTGTGAGACTGTTTTAACTAGAAGGTCTGGGGCTTAAAATTTGATATGCTTTCTTACTTTCCTTCATACTGAATTGTGCTCCACTCTAATCCCTGTCTGTAGGTGGCACTGATCCTTCACTGTAACAGTGGCAGGGAAAATATGAATACAGTGAAATGTTAGAAAAGATAATTCTGATTTTTTTTAAAAAAACCCAAAATTAAATATATATGTGCAGTTGTGAAACTGGTAGTTACATGAAGCATGTGTGAGCCTACAGACCTCAGTGCACTGTAAGAGTGAAAGAGGCTTCTTCCTGTCTTTAATTTAACCTATAGAGAGTATCACTATGTAATGTTATTGTGTATGTTTTGGCATATTTTCCTTTCAGTTTTCTTTTCTCAAGAGCATTAGAACTTGGAGCAAACAAGAACTAAAAATCCTGAGCAGCACCTCATGCATCCTTGATTTATTTGGTGTCAGAGAGTGATTTTCCTTGTTTTCTGATTGAATGATTCCTGGAGTGATGTAATTCTAGGAATGTTGTAGGATTTCAGATAGCATACAATGAATTATCTGTATATCTGTTCTAATCCTATTTTTGCATTCTTATATTTTTGGATTAAAGAGACAAATCTCTAATTAGTAATATCCAATCTAACCAAAACAGATAGGGTTAGATTCAGAAAATTTGGATACTGTAACACTGGAAATGTTACAGCCTTGGATCAGACACCCTTATCTGCAAGAAGATATTCTCATCTCCTTATCTGGAGACAATTAGTTGCCCTGGACAAAAACACAGAAATTTGAAAGCTGAATAATGTAAACTAGACAGGAACAAATGTTGAACAGAGTGACAGGGCCTATAGCCATTTAGTCACAGATAGTTAGGAACTAAATTCCATTAGAAAAACTGAAGTCTGTGAAGTCTGCCCTCATGTAGTGTTGTCTTTGGGTGACATCTTCATGCCATCCCACCCTTAGGCAGCAAGAATTATTTTACTCTTGTTCCCTGTCACAAGTAAGCCTACAGGAATGTCCTGACTAGTAGGCAGGGTGTTCTGGAGCAAACCTGCCCGTTGTTTTTAAGTTGTTCCAATTGTATAAGTTAATATATATTTACTGGAGTGGGGATTTGTACTGAGCTCTCCCACAGGAGTATCCTAACTGCTTCCAGAAGCCTCTGTGTCAGTTTGCCACCTTTCCCTTCTCTCTCTGGCCCATAAATATTTATTTATTTGTACACTGCAGGACATTTTTAAATGTTTAATAACAAAGAATGATCAGTGGTCTGGTTCTTATGTGGAGGTGTGCTGGGTTGAAGTTCAACATGCAGAATTTGCTAGGGGAGCAAATCGAAACTAGCTTCATTACTGGGCTGTTGAATGTGTTTGGAGCCATCTGCCTCATCAATGTCCTTCCACAAAGAGACGCTTGTAGGGTATCTGTGAGAGGAAAGCTGGTAAATGAAATGTGAAGGGGAACACCCAGCCTGAGTGTAAGAAGGAGTTTTGCCTCACACACCGTGGCAACATAAATATTCAGTTGGAAAATCAGAGCCTTCTAGATTTTGCCACGAGGAACTTAAGAATTTTGTATGTGCATTGCTTTAGATCTAGGGAGCTGCTCTGAATGGTTCCTGAAGACTTCGGGTGCCTCAGCTGTAGTTCTGTGGGCTTGCATGATGGAGTGCATTGGTCTGAAATAACTTCAGGCTATCTTTTTCCAAATAGAAGGCAAATTTTGCCTTCAAGGCAAGGCAGCGGGTTTCATCACAGTGAATCTAAAAGGGTGCCACAAGCCTGCGTGGTGTGCCTAAAGGAGATTTCTTTCTATTTAACTATAATAAAATTTATTCCAGCGTGCTTCTTTAAATGAAGATTTGGCACTGAGGAAGCTAACATTTGGGTTGAATACATTTTTTATATACTGTTTCTTATGCCAAGACTATTACCTTTCTTTTGCATGGGAAGGCAACTGCAGACTGAAACAAAGTGGGAAGGGAAAACTGGACTTGGACTGGGTTCTTTCTTTACCCAGTTTCTTGATCCAGAAATGTTTGGGGGAGACTTTCATCCTCTAGGACCCTTATATTGCATTCAGACCAACTTTCCAGGAGAAAAAAATCTAGTTCTGCTCAAGTGAAAGGGAATTAGTAGGTGCCGTGCCCAGAAAAGTGGCCTTTGGGAGCAGAGATAAGTTCCTACAAGTAGAAAGGGGGGATCTGAAGCCCACGGAGGGGGATCTCACAGTTTCATTGTGCTCACACAATGCCCTGTACTATCAGGCAGTTTGTTAATCTGCACTGAACCATCAGAGTTTGTTAAACTAGAGGCCATGAAATTAGTAGTGTTACTTGGTCATTCATTTCAATGGTTTTCAATGTTAAGGTTTTGAGGTTGCCCACAACAGGAAACTTTCCTTGTACCATTTACTTTAGATTCACAGTTTTCCTGAAGGCTTCCCCAGCAACCATGCGCCAAACCACTCACTTTAGCGTTAATACTCTAGCTTTTAGATATCTGACCTATGATACTGCACTGAGTGGTTTTGCCAAGATTACCACTCCCTACAGACCCTTTCAGGGCATGTCCATCGTTCTTTGGTACAGTCCAGGCACCATGGCTGCCATTTGAGTTCAAAGTGCTTGGATTTAACCCTGCATTTGACAAAGAGTTTATGGAGCCCCAAGCATTCATTCTATTGTTGCTACTTTCAGATTTGCTGTCAGAGCATCCACAGAAACCTGACATGTTTATTATGGTTCCATGGGATAAACTTCCACAGACCATTAATACTTCCATTGGCCACATTATTGCTATTGTGATCAACCACAAATTTAGTGTCCAATGCCATTTCAGATGCCACCATTTCCACCAGCTGTGCTCTTTGAAGCCATTAAAACAAGGTTACTCCCTGACCCAGAGCTAGAAGCAGCATCCATACACTATGATGTCAACTCTGGGTCGCTGCCAGTGATTGATGTCCATCGTTCTTGTCAGAGCCATCTGCAATAACTATCTCAGTTTGTGCTGGAGTCACTATTTGAAGAGACTGGTCCCAGTGAGAACTTTCATAATGGGATCCTAGACCACAGTGTTTCAGAACTGATCCTAAGAGGAGTGGCTCACTAAGTCCCTGGCTCACTAAGTCCCACTACAGGAGGCCTCCTAACCCAGATGGGTCTGGCACCCCTGTGCCCAAAGGGAAAACTTCTCCTTAGACGGTCTCTGCAGCTTTAATATTTCCCATGCTGATCAGATATTCGCTCCAATTCCTTCCTGTATGTTTCCTCAAATTTTGTTGGCTTCAGCTGTGCTGTTTCTTTCCATTCCCCCCCTCCATCATCTTTTGCCAGCATTACTCTCATTACCTTGTTTAGCTTTTTGGCAGAATCTGCCATTAATGCTTCACAATGAACTATTTGTGAAGATGACTGCTATGTATGATACACTAGGGAGAAGAAATAGGTAGACACAGTTAGATGAACCCCCAAGATGCCAATACCAGTTAGCACGATAACAATGATATTGTCGTCCAAGCTCTGTAGGTCCCATGGACAAAAGACAATTCAAAAGGAGTACTTGAAGGACAGTGAGAAAGGTTTTCTTTTGTCTTGCCAGAAAAGTTTTCTGGGTGGAAGAGGCTGCAAAGTGATGTTTGAGACACCCTCAACCAGGTAAGAGAAGCTGGCAGAGAGGACACAGGAACTGACAGCTTGATAAGCCATAAGAGACGTAGCAGCACACTATGTCTTGGCAAATATGAAAGTGAGATATATTTTAATAATGTCCATATTCTGAATACATAATTGCAGGGAAATGTGAATTTTAATGGAATGTTGTGCCACGTTGCTGCAGTTTTCTTTTTCACAGTGTGGATGAGGCCAGGAAGTAATTAGATCACATCTGGAGTTTTCCTCAAGGCAGTAGTGAATACATTTATTTATTTTATTTTGCACAGTTTGCATCAGAGCATGTCTCACCTTGTGTGACTGCCAGCATGGTTCAGGAACACAGTCATTGGAAAAAGGGGAAAGGACTAGCCCTCATCTAAAAAAGTGTGTTCTTGGCTCGTGCTTGAGTATAAATGCATATGCAGAGAGAACATGGCTGGATTAATAAAGGAGGCTTGTAAAAAAAACCTTTTTGGTTAAGAATCTGTCCTACTGTCTTGGAACGACAAATGCAGGATCTGACAGAAGAGAAGATATTCTGTCTGAAAAAGCTAGATGTGGAGAAGTCTTAAGGAGCAGATCAACTAACTTTTTATTATCCTAAGCATGCTCTCAATTCTCTACTTCCAGGAGCTGATAATACCATAGAGGTCATTCTCACATCCCTCTCTTGCTGAAAGGTTCTTTGTAGCCCCTTATGAATTGCATCGAATATGAAAAACACTCTTGAAGAAATTTATTTTTTTTCCAAAGGATTGCCTTTTACCAGTTGGTTATGGCTGTTTATTAACAGCCATATAATTTGCGACTAATTTATTTTTCCCTGCAGCAATGGCAGCAAAGTTCTTTCATAGTGGAGAAGTGAGCAGCTGAATTGTGCCTTATGTTTGCACATCAGGCAAAGTCATATGGAGAAACAGTGAAGCCTATTTTTATTCACAGTCAAGAATGGATGTGGAATCATAGCCTTTCAGAGAAAGCAGTTTTAGAAATGTCACAAATATATGGTGAATGAAGACTGCTTAGCTACATAAATCACATATTAATATGGATAAATTCAGAATGCAAATAGCCTTGTCTTATTCCTGCCTTCATTTTTTTATTCCGAAAGCATTATTCATTAATATCACTCTTAGGTTTAGTAAGTGTTTAAAGTATTAGTTTTAAGAGAAGTAGTAAAAACTTGCTGTCATTTTTCAAATTAACATTAATTTCCCCTTGTGTAATTTTTTTCAGAAATTTGTGTTATCACTGTACCAGACTAGAAATCAAATTAAATTTTCTAGAAATTTCAGTCATTTTAACAGCTAGCTGTATATATTATGTCTTTATTCAATAAGATGGCTGAAAATATTACCACAGTGCACTGCTTTGCTGAGCAAAGTATCAGTAAAGCATATCTATAATTTTCAGTTTTAGGCGTGTCTCTGGTCCTCATAGTAGTATGGCACCTAACTGCTATTTAGCAACCTAACGGCTTCTGATTTCATCATATTCTCTCTCTTCAATTAATTCTGATGTCAGGAAATTAAAGTTAGGCATTTATTTTTCTGTGTGCGTCTTAGCCAGAGATTTTATTCAAAAGTGGTAGTGTGCTTTTCTGGGGTCATAATCTTCTGCAGTTTTGCAGCTTAATAAAAAAAATAAATTGTTTCCCTTACTTGTAGATTGCAGGAGTGTAGTAGTGAATTGCACTTCTAAATTATTGATTCCATTGATCATATCACGGAGAATCATCTTATTATAACCTTGACAGCAAATGTCCCGTTTTGTTCAGTTGTATACCATGTGCACGATAAGTACGTTGGCTATGGGAAAGAGAAACACCAGATATTACTTGTCGAATCCTTGTTTTCCCATTCAATTTAAAGTTGACTTGTGAAGTGGAGAAGAACAGGCAGCAAATACAGCAGAAGTAGTTAGCACTCATCTGGTACTACTTCTGAGTAAATTGATTGAATAATTATCCTCAGGTGCATTTATCCTCTGGCGCTTCCCTTGCTTATTTAGGATTTTTCAAGTCAGAGAATGGAAGGGAAGAAGAACCTGGTAAGGTAATACATGATTTCCTGTTATAGGTGCATAAAAAAAATGAAGGTTGGCATTTGTTTTTTGTCTTTGTAAATCACTGGATGCAACTTCTCTGGTACGGGTAATATAATGAGATAAAGTTTTTGTTTTCAGAACTGCTGAGGTTTGAAGACATATTGAGAAGGTGGTGGTGGTACCAACCACCAGGTCAGCTCCTACCAGAATCTTTAGTTGGAAACATAGATATAGTTCTGGGCCCCTCAGTTCAAGAGGGACAGGGAACTGCTTGAGAGAGTCCAGTGCAGAGCCATAAAGATGATGAAGGGAGTGGAACATCTCCCTTATGAGGAAAGGCTGAAGGAGCTGGGTCTCTTTAGCTTGGAGAAGAGGAGGCTGAGGGGTGGCCTCATAAATGTTTATAAATATGTGAAGAGTGAGTGTCAGGAGGACGGAGCCGGGCTCTTCTCGGTGATGTCCAATGACAGGACAAGGGGCAATGGATGCAAGCTGGAGCAAAAACATTAGAAAAAACTTTTTCACTGTGAGGGTGACAGAACACTGGAACAGGCTGCCCAGGGAGGTTGTGGAGTCTCCTTCTCTGGAGACATTCAAAACCTGCCTGGACATGTTCCTGCATGGCCTACTGTAGGTGATCCTGCTTTGGCAGGAGGGTTGGACTAGATGGTCTTTTGAGGTCCCTTCCAACCCCTAGCATTCTGAAATGTAATATACTAATCCATTGTATTATCTTTGATTTTCTTATTTTTAAGACTAGTAGTGATATTAATTAAAGCTGGTTTTAAATTCTTTATCCCCAGACAAAGAAGTTCTGTCCTTCACCACTTAAGTAGTTCTTCGAGAAGCAGTGAAGCAGCAGGATTTTTTTGCTGTGACATAAGGAAGTTATGAATTATGCTTTTGCTTGTGTTGAAGCTGTTAATGGTGCAAAAACAGCAGGTGTCTAACATTAGGGAATTCTATGGCCAATAAGTGAAACAGCACCCTGTGAAGAACAGATAGTATGCTATGTAGAAATAACGGTGATGTATGCATTAGAATCGTGTCTACAGATCTGTGTTTTCCCTCTAGGCTTCCTCCGATCTAGAGAGGAGTCTATGAATGCACAATTAAAACTTCAGAAAGCTTGACTTAAAACTTGCTGGAGTGCCAACAAAAGAAAAGAGATCTCATAGCAGTAGAAAGGATTTCTCTTAGAGGATGATGTTTATCTCTGTCCACAAGTCTGCTATAAGATTTAATAAGACTTCAGTGATACTTTCTAGACAGTAATTGAATACTTAAAGCTCTGTTGAAGAAACCATGCTGAACTTAGCAAAGTATTTTTTTGAAAGATAGGTGAATCAGAGGTGTTGTAATTCTTCTTGTAAAAAAAAAAATAGTAGTATGTGCTATCATTACTATTGGTTGCAAGTCTTTGCTAGGAGGTTGCTAGTTTTGTAATTTGTGGACATTCTGGAGCAAACTTAAAAACTTTCTGACATGATAGTAAATGGCTGGGTTGTGTCCCCTGGACACCTGTATGATTTAACTTACTTTGTGATGTCTTTTTTGCTTCTCTCTAAGTTCAGATGCCTATACAGTCACTTTTATTCTTTAGTGTGGGTATTGGTATATCTGCAAAGACTGAATGTGTTTGGAAATATATTTGTGATACTTAGGAACCGTGTTAGCTCCTTGAAGCTGTTTCCTTCTCAGATCACGTTGCAAGATAAAACTGTGTTGTGACTTTAGTACTTCTGCAGGTGTCCTTTTTGCTAATCAATGATACTTACAATTTGGCCTTTTTTGTTTGCTCTTGCCCTTTGGTTTCTCCATGGTAATGAAGTTTGCCTTTTAATTGCAGAATAATGCAAACCATTTCCAGGAAATTTCTGCCCAAATATTTTTCTTCAATTTTGAACAAGAGAAAGAAATCACGAGTGTGGTATTATATACAAAGTGTAGATGTATCAGTTGAAAGAGTGGTATTACTTTAATGCAATAAAAGTGAATAATCCTTGATTTTCATGTAAATACTTTGTATACCTGTTTGAACAAATAGATATTTGTCTGTTCAAAATGGAAACCTGTATGTAGCAGTTACTTATTGAAATCATAATTATGTATCTGATAGCTGCTTGCATTGTGAACTTGTATTTTTCAAAAATTTTCTTCCCAAGTGCTTTTGCTCTGATTTTGCTGAATTTTTGTTCCTTTGAGAACAATGCAAATGTGTCATTAGCTATTTCTTCTAATGGTGGACTCTTTCATCTGGAACAGAAAAGTTGAAATTCACTAATAGTTTGGTGTTTGACTGGATAATGGCTAGCCAGTTTTTATCAGCCTTTGCTTTACTATGGTCATTAGAACTGGTTGACTTATTAATTGTTAGCAGTTTTTACTGACATTCTTTACTTACAAATTTCTGATTTGATCCTCATTTCTGCATTAAAGGTAACGAGCTGGATCCAGTCTCTGAGAAGTGGGCTATGATTGCTGTTTCTAACACTTCTTTTAAACTATTGACTGATGAAACCTGGTGCCGTAGCACAAATGATTTGACTCCCTTTTGTGGAAGTTAGCTGCTGAAAAGAAACATAAATCTTGCAACCCTCAATCCATACACATTGAATTTTAGAAGCTTAAATGAGGCATAGAAAATAGGAATCTCTTAGCTTGATAGGCTCCTTCTGCACATGGTAAAGTAGTGTGTGTTCTGAGGGGAGTAAATCAGATCACTCAAAAATTAATCTACCCATACAGTGGAGCTTGTCTTTTTGTGCTTACTAGATTAGGAATACTGAGTGACTTTGTTCCTAACTCGGACATTTATACATACTGTAAAGTTATGAAACTCTACCTGGGTCTAACACTAAAATAGTGTAAGAGGTCAATAGGACATCCTGAAGGATGAGTTTCAGCCTTGTCTTCTCTGATGCACACTGTGTAATTCACAGAAGTACCCCCACCAACTTCCAGTTTACAGCCATAGAATTATCTTGGAGTTAGTTTTCAGTGTCATCCCTTTCTCACAAAATCCTATCGCACCTGGAAGATTGCCTTTTGTCTGGCAGATTAGTGCTAAAAGTCTTTTCTGAGGTGAAGGAAAGAGATTGTTCTCTGTGTGAGGAGATTTGAACCCATTTTTAATACTAAGACAGATGGTGTGGGCAGAAAGGACAGAAATTTGCTGTATCCTTGTTAAGAGGACGCTTTGCTGAGGAAGTAGCTGAGACCTAGATCTTCAGCTCTGGGGAAAGTTCTTAGCTATGGGGCTGAATCAAAAGGCAACACCACGTTTTCTTCTTGCCCTTTCAATTCTCTTTCTGGGTGAGTTTTCCAAGACATGTAATTTGGTAGGTATGGTTTTAGAAATTATGTCAAGCAGAATTCAACAGTTGATTAGTTTGATAAAGAGAAGCCTCATATTCAAAATGAGACATTTGGGCAGTGAGAGCATTGAGGCCTCCTGGAAATTCAAGTGTCTATGGGGTTAGAGAGCAGGTAATTTGTAATTTCAGCAACTAAATAATGTTTAGTCTCCATTATGTACTTGGATCTGAATGAAGTAGTTTTGATTCCTTATATGTAACGTAATTTATAACCCCTTCTCATATTTTATCTTTAATCCTGTAAATGACCTGGAGCACACTTATCTATGTGCTCTTTACAAAATTACCACTACTACTAAATGAATAGGAAACATATGGTTTAGTAGACCCCAGAGCCACATGATAGAGGTTCTTCTCTCTGATTGCATTATTATTATAATTTTCTCACTAGAGAGTGAGAAATGTAAAATAACAAATAATGCATTAGCGCATAATGCATTTATATCACATGACAATTTGGATTAAAAGTGACTTTTGTGAAAATTACCTCCCCCCCTGCCCTCCCAACCATAAAATAAAAAATACTGATTTGTTGGTTTTTTTTTTTTTTTTTTTTGGTGCTCCAGAAAAATCTACATGTGTGTTGGCTGGTTGATAGGAATATGGCCATAATAACACAGGGAAGAAGGTCAAGCTATTTTTTTCAAGAATGTATGTTCATTATTTGTTATAGCTTTCCATATTTAATATTATTTGGACACTGCAATGGCCTAGAGCTTTTCAAGTAGATATGTATTGTAATGTTTTGAGTTGATGCAGTAAGGTTTTTGTTACAGTTATGAAGTGTTCATCTGGAAGGATCTGAGTTCAGTAAAAGGCATTCAGCAAACCAAAGTGGTCAAGTATAATTCAGAGTCTGCTTATTTTACAAAGGAAATGTATCAGGTTGTCACTATAGCTCCATTGACTTGAAGTCTAGTTTGTGTAAGGTCACACGGTGAAAGTTTAGGAGATGGATCTTGTAGCCTATGCGACAATATGATGTGAAAACAAGTCACTCCTCTAAACGTAGGTACGGAAAGGGGTCTGTTGTTGGACAGTAGTGTACTGATTGGACTCCTTCATCTTTCCTAGATTCACCCTTAGTCTTCAAGACAATTGTTATTCAAGGTTATTTTTAATTTAAAAAGAAAAGATGCTCTGAAAAATGTGATTTTTCTCATGTGGGTGCTTTACAGAACAGCTTTTTTTTTTAAAATCTCTTATTTGTGGATGAGTCTTTACATAAAAAATGTGTGTGTATTTATATGCATGCATTTTTGGGTGTGTATACGTATACTTGCATGTAAAAACTGTGCAATGTAAGTCAGTTTCATGACCAGGTTGTTGCCTCACGCTTTTCTCTGAGGTGATGTATGTTTTTGCATCAGTTTTGAGTGCATAAGGGAATGCCATTGCTCCAAAGAGCAGAAACTTTAAAAAAGAGCTAGGGTGTGTGTCTGTTTGTTTTCTTTAGAGAATTCCAGAGGTGTTAGTTGGAAGGGATCTCTGAAAATCTTCCCGTCAGATTGCCTGCTTGAAGCAGGAACGGTCCCAACACTAGGGCAGGTCAGCTGAATCTTCTATCCAATTTTTGGAATTTTGCAGCCTTCCTGGGAAACCTTCTCCAATGCCCTGCTGCCATCCTAGTGATGGGTTTTTTTCTAATGTCCATTCTTCCTTATTAAATAATAGACTGAAACAGCAAATCTAAAAGTTTTAAGGAGGACTAATGCCATTGTAGATCAGGAATTCATCCCATGTAAGAGTATGTTGATAGACTTGATTGTAAACGTTTTTCCAGTTGCACATCTTAACAATGCTGAGGCATTGATCTGTGGTATTGACAGCTAGAAGGACAAAAGAAAACAGGATTTTTTTTTTTTTGTTAAGTACCTGTCAGTGGTGGGAGAAAGAGCAGATCCTAGATTTTTATTTTTAAACAAATGAATTGTTGATTCTGCTGCAATTCATAAATATTTAAAATAACTTGCTTACCTGTGGGTGGGGGAAGTGGGGTGGGTCTTGAAGCTGTTCTGTGTTTTGCCAGCGTCTAGATTTTGAACTCTGGAAAATGGGAGGGAGGGCTGAGTTTAACTTCTTTGCTAAGAAAATATACACAGAATATCTGAGCAAACACAGAGGCCTGACCACTTAGGAAGAAGCTCTGTAGAGAGCTAAGAATCTCAGAAAAGTGGCAGATATGAGAAAGGAGGAAGTTTTGTTGTATTTCTCCTTGCTCCCCACCTTAATCTTGTAGCCACATGATTTTTCTTTGTAAATTACACCCTTTGGTTGGAGAACTGGTGTATTTTCTTTGCAGAAGTTCTGAGTAGAAGGAGGACTTGAATGACACGTGTCCAGCTGTGCATGTTCCTGTTACCTGTGAGACATAAGGAACACTAAGTGAGATCTGAAATAATATAGAGACCACTGAATCTCTGAATTTCTTATAGCCTAGGGGCTCTGGAATGTGTAGGGCAGTTAGTGTGGCTGGCCTCCCTTGTTCTCTGTCCAGTCCTCGTCCAGAAGACTTTCTGTAAGCTTTGATGGCTCTTGGAGAGTCAGATGGAGGGTCTTGAATCTGTTTTAGTGTGTTTTTTTGATTCTGGTTGTAACTCAGGATGAGTGTAGGTACCCCTGCTTTCCAGCTTTATTTTTTTCCACATAATCCTGAGTATTTGATACTCACAAATAATATAATGCTGATGAAAAGGCAGGCTTATGCTAGTTTTAATAATCAAGAAATGGTACATAAAAATATGGAGGTTTAAGGAAATGTTCCTGACCAGATTACAAGTTGACTTGTTGGCTGTATCCTTCTAACTAATCAATGCTGCGGGCTTCCTCTCTCCCAGAACTTTAGCCTTCCAAAAGGTGTCCACTGTAGACTAGAAAGCAAGGGACCACTCTTTAGCTGAAGGGGCAAGTTAAACACATTTTATGTGTAGTCAATCTTATGCTAAATTAGGATTGCACATTATGTGGCCTATTCTTTGCGGGTGCTAGTTTCTTTCAGTGTGCCAGGAGGGAGTTTAAGTGACAACCTTAGTTTAGATGCACATCTTTAATATGGTGATGTGTAGCTGAATAAAAAAGCTGAACTTAAAATACTTGGTCAACCATTCCAGTATGAAATCTACTTCTGTGTGTATGTATATGCCCACCTACTTATGCACACATGTATATTTGTGTGTCATCTTTATCATTCAGGAACATTCAGATTCCCCTCAAAACTGACAGGATATAAAAAATTGAAAAGTTCAATCATTTACCTTTTCAATTCAGCTTGCGTGTACAAAACTATTATCTCAGCATTTGAGTGAGCTCTGCTTGTCAGTAGTATAAGTAATTAAAAGGTTCAGTGGTTAAATATTGCTACAAGTAGTTCAAAAATAAATTGTTATTTTTCAAGACAGACGGAGAGACAAACACAGATGAATAATAAGTATGTGGATACATGCATAGATCTGTAACTGGAAAAATAGCTGCTGACAGCTCACTATTTTCCATCACTTTTCTTCATTAAAAAAAGGCAATCGGTGAAATTGTGGCTGAGGGTGGGGAATATGAAGGAATGAGGTGTTAACAGTAGCTTCCATTTTGAAATTCAGCAATGATCCTTATAGCAAAGAGAAATCAATACAAACATCACATGTGCAGACCAAAACTAATGTGACTGTTTCATTTGTCAGACATTAAATCACAGAGTTGAAATATTTCAATGAGCTGTTTTAGTCAAACTAATCTTTCCGAGACTGTCCACTTAAAATTATTTATCTAGAGATACCAATTGACTTTGTTCACTAATATCCTAAACTTGCCTGTCTGCCTTCCCCACTTCTTAATTTTTATTTTTTATAATTAGTCTTGTTGGTGACTTATGATTAAATTTAATGGACACCTACCTGCTGAGAGATTAGTCGCAGCCACAGTCTGCAGCTAATGTGCTAATACAATGAATAATAATACACATCACAGGACTGAAATACTACTGTCTACATGTTTACCTTAACAAATGTCAGCTGCTGTCCATGCTGTGGATGATTCTGGAGTCTTTCAAGGGAATGAGTATTGCGCATTGCTGTAGACAGTGGTGTACACAGAAAATGACAATTTAATGACCAAAACATTCCTTCTGCATGTCGATTCTTCTGTCCTGTCTTCTGAAACACACAAAACGTGAAGATATATGAGGACTGAGAGTCCTTTAAAAAGTTGTTTTAACAGTAGGAGACTCCTAATCATACTTAAAAGCCTTTAAAATTATCTGCAATACAGTTTAAAATTATATATATGCACCTATAGTGACACTGATTTCCAGTATCCTTTGGAAAAGCGACCAGAGCATCTTGAAATTTGGCATGCTGTAGCAAAGTGCTTCCCATCACAGGTATTTAGCATGGGTGTATAAAACTTGTAATAAGCAATTTCTGTGTTTGCTACATGGAACACAACACATTTAATCGTCTTTACTAAAAAACCCAATAACCTGGTTCTTGTTAGATCCAGAAGTGCAATGCAGATTCAACCCAGTTCATATGAAGCCCACTGTTTTAGGAATTCTGAAATAGATGGGAGTTTTCCATGACTTAGTTTGGCCAAAATGCAAGTCACAATTGCTTACTACCACAGTCTCTTTCTATTATTTTTCAACAGGCAAATAAGACTTAGAATTTAAAAGTTAGATATTAATTGAAACCTGATTTTAACACTCTTAATGTATTAGACCATATCTTAGAATTCAGAAACACAGTTATGCTCCCGCATCTGTGTAAAGTTAGGGGAAAAACTTGCTGAGGTTCTGTGTAAATATTCAAAGCCGAATCAAATATAGAGTGTAAACTATGTACATTTAAAAAAACACAGCTACCCAATACAATTGAGTAACTATCACAACTGTAGGAGAAGATAATTTCATTTTAAAACACTGACTTCAGATAAGTTCTTTTTGTATGCTGTTTACATTTCCTCATCTATCTTCTTAGTGGCCACCAACCTGAAATGATGCAAAGGCTAGATAAGCATCATTTAGTTTGGAGCAACGGCAAGAATTCTCTGCTCTCTGGAGGCTTGCTATTTGAATCATGATTGTTGCCAGTTTAAATTTTCAGGGCTTTTACTTTTCCTCGAGAAGTAAAAATATCTCATTAATCATCCTTACTGGTTCTGCTTGCCTCTGAATCAAATTCAATGTCCCCCCAAGTAGCTTAAAAAAATCTTTAACTGTGTAATTGCTTACTTACTCCCATAATGATGTAAGCATGTATTCTGTGGTTTTTCTGCAATTATAAATCTTGCTCTTTGTTTCATATCATCTCTCAGAAAGATGTTTGAGGGCAAAAATACTTGAGACTTCCATGCTGTCAGTTTCTCTATTCTTTTTTCAAGTATAAGCACTTTACTACCAGCTCACAGGAGTTCCACTAGTCCCTCTTAGCACCATCCTTTCTGCTTTTTCTTTCCTTGCCTTCCCTTGACTTAGTTCTGTCTGTAGCCATCAACATCTTTATGGTTGGACAGGTAAATATCTCTTCCCTATTTTTTTCGCTTTTCTTCTAATAGTAAAGAAAAAAACCCCACTTTTTTGTTGTTTTGTTTTGGTGGTTGTTGTTGTTGTTTTGGTTTTCATGGGATTTTTCCCATTTGATCAGGAGCTGAATACCAGAGCAGTTGGGGTTGCTTCAGCAGAATGAAGAGAGGAGGAAAGTTTATAGTATTTTCCTGCTTAAAACCTCACTATTCTGTACCTGTCTAGCTTTTTACACCTCTATCTGAAAAACTCAAAAGTGGCAGAGGAAAGCAGAGGTGTTGGTGGTCTTTTTCTTGCAATACTATTTCTCTTGGTCAGAACAATGGCTGGGAATTTGACCCTGCTTGAGCAGGGAGGTTGAACAAGATGGTCTCCAGAAGTTCCCTCCAGCCTGAACCATTCTGTGACTCTGAATTGATTTTATTGCATCTCAAAGGAATGTTTTTTCTAGGAGAGCTATTAGCAACAAGATGCTAACAGAGGTGCCAATGACCTCTACTCCCTAGGCATTCCCTGGCAGTCATTACAAAAGATAATATTTCTACTTCATTTTGAAACTGTGGGAATATTCCCTTGTGACCATACCCTGCCTGCCTGCCTTCTGCAAATGAGTAGGTTTCATGTACTAATTATTCCCTTTCTACACAAGGGAAAAAACTAAGTTGTATGATCAGGTTCAGCCAAAATCATGCTTTAGTTTTCACAACTTAAATTTTATTAAGCTTAATCTCTGCTTTCACTACACAAAATATCATACTTCTGTAAACGTAAAAAATGTGTTTGTATTACATAATACATGTTAAATATCTTACTGGGTAAAACAAAACCAAATAAAAATATTAGCACTTGGTACTAGTCCACAGTAGAGGAAGAATGAAGGAGTTGTTTTTAGCTCTGATGAAAGTAAGCAGTAAAATTAAGTGTTGATTTGGTTTAGGGGAAATCTAATTCATTTTACTTAGTGAAAAAGTCCACAACTTAAATTTTCCGGAGCAGCTATTAATCAGAGAACAGGCTGCAGTTTGAATTTGAACTGCAATGCATTCAAGAGGCAACTTCATCATTTTAAAATGTACAGGCCCTTAGGGCAATGAAGTAGCCTGTCCCTATTCCGTATATACTCACTGGAGACTTCCAATATAGGTACCAGTTAATGGCCAGGACAGACACCTGCTAAGAAAAGACCTACTTAATTGCAGTTACTATTCAGTAGCTGTGGGTGTAGCAATGGTTTCTGCATATTATTAATCTAGACTGGATTCAAAAGAGACCTTGAGGGGGAAATCTTCTTCCTTTCTCCTCCAAGGTTATGTATCAAAGCAAGAATATAAGTACTATAAGGACAAACTTATTGAGTCATTCACTTGTAGTCACCAGGAATTAAGTTTCAATGTTAAGAGAAAACAATCGAGAAATTTTTCTTATTAAAGAAAAATAAGTGAAGAGAATTTTTGGAGTTTCTAAATCTAGCAATAACTCCACGTGTGACTGTTAACTAGATGCAAATTGTAGAAACTGCAGCTCAAGCTGTGTTTGCAGCTGTAGAATGCTGGAATGCTGATGTAATAACCCTGAAAATGCCCCAGATTACCTTTTCTTGGTGTGTCTTGAAAAAAATGACACTATTTTCATATTGAGGAGACAAAAAATTACATTAAAACTAAAAATACAACAATCTCAGTGCACTAAAGTAATTCAAAATTTTTCACTGTAGTAACTTACTCTTTTTGCTTATGCTTCATTTTAAAGGTTGCCAATCTAAACAAAAAAAAAATGAGTTCAAGTGTCAGTGTAAATCGTAATTTTTCAGTGTGCTACTTTGCGAGCTGCAATACTGCAGAGGTGACCTCTGGGCAGAAGATGATTGTAGTGCCTACAGCCTTTGCCAGCAGCGGTGCTGGCTGGGCAGCTTGTACTGGGTCTGGCTGGGATAGAGTTGACTGTCTTCGTAGCAGCCAGGTTCCTGCCGTGTTTTGGATTTGTTGCTAAACCAGTGCTGATAACAAACTGATGCCTGGACTACTGCTGAACAGCAGCTTTCACAATGTTAGGGCATTCTGCTTTCTTTTCTCTCTCTGCACTGCTTTGCTGGGTGTGCTGGGGGTGGGCGAGAGGTTGATCTCACTTGGCCAGAGGGGTATTCTCTGTCATATCATGTTGCACTCAGCAAAAAAAACTAGGCCAGAGGTAGAACGGATTTGTTTTCCAAGGTTTGTATGGGCATTGGCCTGCCTGTGGGAGGTGGTGAATGATTTCCTTTTCATCATTTCTTTTTTTTTTTTTTTTACCCCTCCTTTTTTTCTTTGCTTTTTTTTGTTCCA
>NW_009700178.1:0-26093 GCF_000703405.1 Apaloderma vittatum | reverse complement strand
TAGGGAAATAAGAGAGCAGCTATGTGGGTGATTGGTTGCTGTCTGGGGTCAGCCCACCACACTGGTAAATTAATTTTAAGTCAATAAATCGTTGCTGCAGCCTGAGGTTCATAAAACTTAGCTCATATCCAAGATAGGTCAGTACCCAGGGTATGAGAAGAAGTGATTAGCATTGATGACTTGTGCAGTACCACTACTTCAAAGGTGACTAAAATCTCCCTCAAAACCTGCTGAATACACAAAACAGCTGAAGAAAATAACTTAAATAGCAAAAAAGCTTAGCAAATCCACATGCCTCCACAAGAAGAAACACACTTTAAAGTGATGGTACTATTTCTTCCATGAGATAGAACAACTCTAAACGTTGCTAATGGAGTCAGTGGACTGGGTTTTAGTAGTTCTTATGTTTGAGAGTTTCTGGAATGTTGAGTAAAAATCTGATTTTACCATGCTGTATTTGAGTAACGTTGAATGTACAGTCACATTCATAAAAGCTACAAACCCCAGAAATATAAAGGGTAAAATTGTAACTTTTATTATGACTGCATTACTGTTCTAACCACAAGGATGCTTCATGTTGTGACATGCACCCATATGAAATGATTTTGATATTTCACCAGTATAATATCCTATTAAAGATACAAATTGGCATTCTGTCAGCATAATACATCCCTGAGGTCCTTCAGGAATTACTACTGAATTTCATTTTTCATTTAGCCGGCTACATGCTCTACATTTATTAACAAAATGAAACTTTGGTAGATCTGCAATGAACTGTGTTCACCCTTCAGGCAAACAAGGCCTTGAAAGCTCAAGAGTTTTAGCTCACAAGCTGTCTGCTTTTCTTACAAGTTTACTTCATTCTGCAAACCTAAAAGCACTCAACAGGCTGACATAGAAGGGATTGCCTAGAGGAAATGTGAATATTTCAACAGTGAACTACTGGGAAGCTTCCACAGTTGAAAAGCAAGGCATCAAAAAAATCCTTTCAGATGTACCTTGGAAGGAAATTGCTATCATGATACTTAAATTATTTTTAGAAGAGGAAGTATGAATGAAGATGAAGTACAGATTAGTAGCTGGGCTAAAAGTGTTGTTAATGAGAAGTGAGAGTAGAACAAGTGCTGAACACAAAGGGCAGGAACAGAAAACAGTGGTCCAAATCACTAGAGAGATGTTTTAGAAAAAACTGGAATTAAGAAAACTACTTCCAAGCTGCCCTTGTCACCAAATTCTTCACCAGGACTTTGTAAAAAAAAAAAAAAAATACTCAGGACACCAAGAATCTCTTTTTCATAGACGTCAGAAGAGAAGAGTAGAGATTTAGTTCTGACACTGTGGTCACTTAGTGCTAACAAGATGGACTGGAATTCATAGTTACAGAAGGATACTTGTTTTGGGAGTTGAGAATTCTGATGCACAACTCCTTTGGGTGTTAAAGTCATATTCTTAAGGAACATTAAATGAATGTTGTGTGACTTAGCCTAGATTTAAATGCTAGTCTTGTTATAATACAAGCAAATCTGCATCTGCTGGCTGTGATCATCAAAAAAAGGATCAGGAAGTTATGGACAGATTTCACTGCCCAATGCCAGTCAGGCTAGACCTTGTTTGTCGTAAGCACTGGTACCCTCAGAATCAGCAGTTTCTGTCCTGAAGAGTTCATGACTAAAGTACAAAAGCAGCACCAGCTGATGTAGGAGAATGGATAGACTATATTAGGGGATAGTGGTTTTTAAAAAGATGCTACTGAAATCACATCATACAGATCAGGAGGAGACTTCACTGAAAAGATAGAAAAAACAATGAGGGAAGACACTGGCTGAAATCAGTAGAAGATGACCATGATAAGCTTAAAATACCCTTAGGCATTTGGAGTGAGAAGAGAATCACAGCACAGGATTGGAGGGAAGGAACAAGTGTATTCATTTATTCCCAAAAGGAAGTTGTGATGATTCCTGATGAGGCTGAAATAAGTGATCTTATCTCACCTTGCCTTCATAGCCGTTGTTCAGTAATAACTGTGTCATTTGTAGCAAATCATTATCTAGTCCAATTTTTAAGAACCCTGCCAAACAACCAAAATCCAAAATTAATCCTTCCGTATAGGTTCTATAACCTGAACATGTGCTTTTTGATGTAGTGATTTTTTTTTTTTATTTTATTTTTCCCTTCCTCCTCAGTCTAACCAAGTCTTCTTCCACAAGTTCTCCCTTGCAAGAATTGACAGAGTTTTCATCAAGTTTCAGGTCATTCAGATGTAGAAACAATCTAGGACTTCCTTCAAAACCCTTCTACCTTACTCAGGGATGTAGAACAACATATCTTTCAACCTAAAAGCATTTGCAACTCTCAAAGGAAAATAATAGGAGATTCCAGAGCATTATTTATAAGTTCCTTTCCATGATTTCTCTGTGCATTTAAGGGTATCAAAAGGACTTACTCAAAAAAGAGTTCTCAGAAGCTAAGGAGAGAATGAAACAAGACTCCTATTGGAACGCACGGAGGAGTCTGATCAAGATTTTTGTTTTTCTTTGATTTCTTTCTTGCTCTTTCTTGCTGTTATCGTTGCACCTCATACTAGTTATGGAGAAAAAAAATACACCTAAAGCTCCACAAGTAGATGAAAAAAATTAATGCTCACTGTAGAGGCTTAAAAACCTGATGCTGTTGTATTCCCAGGTGATAGTAATGAAAGATCAGAGGTAAGTTTCCTGAGACTGGCAGATTAGACCTAAGACACTCAAATTCTTGTGTCTCCTTGCCTTTTGGTGATTTTGATGTTAACACGTTTTGCCACACTTTATTTTACATAGGAAGCAGAAGTATGGACAGTGCAGTTGGTTTTTCTTCCTCAAGTTCTATATCGACTTCCTATCCTTTTAGAAATATAGTAGATTCCATAAGACAGGTTTTGTGTGTAATTCATACCAGTGTAACAGAGGAACTGCAGGAGGTATGCTGTGTTTCCTCACAAATCATCAGCTTGGCAGAATCAGTACATAAGCCAAAAGCAATCTTTTTAATTGCTGTCGTTTGTATCCTGCTGTGTAAGCTATCTTCTTCCTTAAAGTTATAATAACTTCCTTCATAAAAACCATTGTCTTCAAAGCGTTTGTTTCATCTAGACTGTAATTTTCAGAGAGTGGATAACAAAACAATTTTCCTGATATTTTCTTACAGCAATTAGCTGTAATGAAATTTAAATGAATTACATGTTCAGCTACTATCAGCTATCTAGGTCTCTTGTTCAAATCCCAGTGATCTCATTCCCCAGCCCATTTTACACATGTGCAGGTACTTTGGCAATTGCTTGCAGTGATTCTGTCTTCTGTGCATCTTGCATTTCTGATTACATTTTCAATAGTCAAACTTCAAAAGCTGTTATTTAACTAGAAATTTGATCTCGGGAACTACTTCAGATTAGATGGATCGTTATACCTCATGTTTCAGTTGTGTAAGCTGTTAGAGCTGGACAGTGTACATAAGAACTTAAATGAGCTCTGCTTTTGGGTAGACCTGTGACAGTTATGTAGTGTATCTTAGCTGGGTAGACAACCACTTAGTAAAATAAGGAAACTTGATAATATAATTTTTGCCTTACGGTATTACTAATAATAACGTTTTCTACTCAGAAGTAACATGGCATCTACCTTCTTAACGCTGCTTTGTGTTTTGCTCTGGCTCCTACGTTATAGTTTATCCAGAAGTATTACAACATTTGAAAATGCCTTTGCAATATTCTTTGATCTGAAGAAGCAGGTGGAAAAAGTCAAGGGGCAGAAGCATCAGGACATTCCAGAAACCGGTTATGGTGGTAACAAGAGAAGAAACTTAGATTGCTGCTATGTATTCTGTAGCGGTTGGCTTGTTTTGCAACAAATGTTAACACTCCTGAGGTGGAGTGAAAGTCACTGTTGGATTGTATAATACTTAGAATTCTGGCTTGAAGTGTCTAGAGGCATAAAAATAGCAGAAAAGGGAAAAATCCAAATGCTTTATAGCACTGAAGTATTTTTTAGAAATCGTCATGTCATTCAAAAGAATAGGACATGGCTTTCTCGTTTTATCTGTGGAAAATAAGTGGTGATATTGGCATACTCTTTTCGTACAAAATCTTCCATCATAGAAAACCTCATGTCTGACAAGAAAGAAAAAGAATGACTTTTCTACTTTGGTGATTCATAATATAATTTTAGGCCTGCAACTAGAACAGAAACCACCACATCCTCAACTGTGACTCTTTCACCCTTACCATCTAATTGAAACCTTCTGCATCTATACATAAATCATTAAAATCTCCTACCCATATTATGGATCCAAAGGCTTCCAAAACTAATTGGCCCTCTGTTAGGAAACATATAAAAATAAGAATGCTAAGTTTTTCCAGCAATATTTTGGTAAGCCTCTAAGTTGGCTTTGAGAGGTGGTGTAATCTCCTATTATGCATTGCTTAGGAGATTTGCAAGCAGAAACTAGATGGCTTAGAAAAGGATATTATTTGACTGGAGAAAATGATATGGGAATACTGCCAAAGTGAAGATTTGATTCTACAATGAAGGGAGTGAAGGGGGAAAAATAAAAAGGAAGACAAAATGCAACTGGAATATAATATTCACTTTGAGAAAAAATGAACAAAATACTCAAACTGTTAAATCTTAATTTAAACTTTCTGGGAAAATACGTAGATGTGTCTGTTAATGCATTTATTTATTTTCCCCAAGAATAACCACTGGCTTTCCCAAACTAAGAGTGATTCCGGTCATTAGAAGTTAAAACTAGTGTTCTTACTCTAATTAATAGGTAGGAAGTTGTAAATGTCACTAGTGGTAGTGCAGATGTTTACAGTGGGTGTCTTGCTGTTACATCAGTTGAAATCAAAAAGAGACTCGTCACTTAAAAACCCACCTCTAAGTCTCTGTGGAAACTTGTTCCAAATTTCATTACCCCTTAGGTCATGTAGCATCAGTTAATACCACAGCATCACTTAAAAAATGACAGGTTATTCCAATTGTAGTTCTTGCATGTTTCTTTCTGCGTTTAATACAAACTTCAGAGTATTTACTTATAATCTTGAGGGTAGATTTTAAAAAGTAATAGTGCCTAAGGAGGTGGAGTCTGCAAATGTGCAAACTGCATGAGGTTCAACAAGTCAAAATGCAAGGTCCTGCACCTGGGCTGGGCTAATCCCAGGCACAAATACAAACTGGGTACAGAGTGGGTTGAAAGTAGCCCTGAAGAGAAGGATTTAGGGGTGTTGATAGATAAGAAACTCAACATGAGCCAGCAGTGCGCTCCTGCAGCCCAGAAGGCCAACTGCATCCTGGGATGTATCAAGAGAAGTGTGGTCAGCAGGTCAAGAGAGGCGATTCTCCCCCTTTACTCTGCTCTTGTGAGACCCCACTTTGAATACTGCATCCAGTTCTGGTGCCCCCACCATAAGAGGGACATAGATCTGTTGGAATGAGTTCAGAGGAGGGCCACAAAGATGGTCCAGGGGCTGGAGCACCTCTGCTATGAGGACAGGCTGCGGGAGCCGGGATTGTTCAGCCAGGAAAAGAGAAGACTCCAGGGTGTCTTGTAACTGCCTTCTAATACCTGAAGGGAACCTACAGGAAGGCTGGGGAGGGATTTTCTACAAGAGTGTCCACTGATAGGACAAGGGGAAATGGATTTAAGTTGAAGGAGAACAGAGTTAGATTGGATCTTAGGAAAAAATTCTTCTGGAATAAATGGCCTCTGGAATAAATTGTCCAGAGAGGCTGTGGATGCCCCCTGCCCTGAAGTGTTGAAGGCCAGGGTGGATGAGGCCTTGAGTAACCTGATCTAGTTGAGAGGCGTCCCTGCCCATGGCAGGGAGATTGGATTAGGTGATCTCTAAGGTCCCTTCCAACCTAGGCCATTCTATGACTCTGTGAAATATTCTCAGTAATTGTACAGTGAAAGTGTGCAAGGTGGTGTGCATAGCTCCTCTGTGTATGTCCCACTTCTTACACAGGGAGAAAGGAATAGAGAATGTGCCTTGTTTTATTGTTCTACTCTCTTGAGACTGACTTTATATTTTACAGATTTTATATTGCTAAGCACAGCTCAGCACTATGAGACATTCCCAAATAATCTTGCTTGATAATATTTACTTTGGTCAGGCTGAAAAATCTGACTCTTCAGACCTTAGTGATTAGTAACAACTTTGAAGAGCCTCAGTTCTGCAGGTTCTGATTTTCATGGAGAACTTCACAAAGCAACACTATGGTACACAAGGAATTTGGGGTGTTTTTTAAGTGTGTTGAGAGTCTTAATGCAACTACTGGGTGTGCTGACTAGGAGTAATGCTCTACTGAACAGATTGCCTACAAATAAGGAAGAAGCTGAGTGCCAGGACTTACTCAGATAGTACAACTTTTGAAGCACAAGACTGGTACAATCCCCTGAGCAGGAAGAGCAGCAGATGTAGAGAGTAACTGCTGCAGAACGAGGCTGGCAGATTAGTTACAAGTGACAGAGAAGGAAGAAAAAAAAAAAACACAACACAACAAAAACCCCATAGGACTCAAGATTTCCCTTTTTTCAGTCTTCTCAGGTAAGGTCTATGCCAAGAAGCAACAATGAAACATGCAGTGAGCCACAGACAGCAGAGGGCCAAGTTAGGAACCATTTGTACAGATCACCATAATATAGGCATTATTGGGACTATAGACATTGTTGGGACTTTACAGGATGCATCAAGGATGCTAACAGGGTTGGATGATGTCACTGTGAAACCACTTCATCGTGTTTGGAAGATCGTGGAGGTCAGGGAAAATTCCAGATGAGAGGAAGAGGGACTGGAAAATATTATTGCCATCTACATAAAAGGGGAAGATTCACAGAACTACAGACTAGTTGACAAGTTAACTAGTTAATAACTATGCATCTGATTTCATGTTTTCTTGCTTTCTGTCTGATGAATGGAAGCAGAACAGAAATGACAATTCTCATTTATTAGATTTATTAGATAGTATGAGATAGTTACACTATCCCTTAGTGTGACAAACAGAAATGTTCCTCTCTTCACAGGTTCATGAAAAGAAGATGTTAGTGATACAATAAGATTTGTCTTTTTTTCCTTAAACAGCTCTAGTACCAAAACTTTGTGATGAAGATCCAGGCTTTGCCATATAAAAGCATATGCTACAGCTATTATAGAAACAAAATGCAACTGAGTTGTAAATCTGATTTGAACAGTTCATTTACTTCCACTGAGTTTTAAAAATATTTGGTCAAGAAATCCATGTAATTTTTATATAATCTGAAAGGAAAATATTTGGCTGAAACAGCTCCTCTGAACCAGTAGCATATGTGCAAGCAACTTTCTGGTATGAATTTATTCCTTTTGGTATCTATTTGCAAAAAATATACTGAAGTAGTTCTAAATCATTGTAACATTCACAACAACGTGTATGCTTATGTGAAGGACGTAAGAGTAAAGGAGTTTACAGCAATTTCTACAGCCGTGATTTACAGGTTGAGTTGAATTGTCTGAAGTTTATGATTTAAACATGAAAATGAACTAAGTGATTTAATTTTACCCTCTAGACTGATTTCATTTCCAGTGATATGAGTATTCATGTAATTTTACTTGTACGTTGAGTAATATGTCATATTAGCAAAGGACTCAATTTTATAGACCTCCATTTAGTAACTTCTTACATTTTAATTTCAGGGACATTTCAAATTTTCATGCTGAACAAAAGTGAATAGACACTCTAATAATGAGATTCTGTTTTCTAACAGGCCTATTAAGGATTTTGTTAATATTTCCTTGTTGAAGTTGGTAGGATACCATGTAGATTTGAGGACAGAAATACTTTTCAATAAACATTAACATATATGTGTTGTAATAAATGTTAATGACTTCATCTGAAGATATAAGCAATTTTAAAAGACATAAGTGGTTCTTCTAAAACCTATTGACAAAGCATTTGTGTAGATACGAAAATAACTTTTTATTTTCAGAGTTTACATCACAGCATTCCTCAGTAAGAGTTAAGCTGGTTAGTAATTGGTCAGAAACCAAAACCGGACTATATTGTAGAATATATCCTCCATTTGTAGCTTTCACTGAGGAAGAAAATACCCTGTCAGAAAATCACATCATACTTATACATCAATTTTCCACTTGATTGGTCTTATATTTAATGTATAGCCTGTGACAGTACATTTACGCAGGTGCATAAATTGAACAATTTCATAGATAAAGATTTGAAAGACATTAGCTGCTCCTGTGAGTTATGGAGTGCTGAAGTGCAATCTTTTGTACTGATCATTTTCAGCACAACAGCAATTTTAAACGAAGTCCTAAGTAATTGTGTGAAGGCCCCCTCCAACCATAACCATGCTGTGGCTTGATGACATGGAAGAATACGGAGGAATGAAAGATCTTTTGTTAGCAATCTCTGCTGGCCAAACATAAACCTGCTTTGAGTCCTGCAGTGGCAATAAGGTCGTGCTCTTCCCAGTCTGGCCTGCTGAGAGGACTGCTCACAGCAATGGAAGACTAAACACTCATTCTTCTCTATCCATATGTTGCTTGTGGTTGATACTGTCTCTTTTTAAAAAGTAACAGTATTAAAATACATCACAGAATCGGAGAATAATTCATGTTGGAAGGGAACTGTGGAGATTGCTGGTGCAACCACCTTTTCAGGCAGAGTCATCTGCAGAATCAGGCCATGTTTCCCAGGGTCAAATCTAGTTGCATATTAAGAAACTCTCAAGGGGGGCTCTGGGCAACCTGGTTTAGTGGGGGATGTCCCTGCCCATGGCGGGGATGTTGGAACTAGATGATCTTTTAGGTCCCTTCCAGCCCTGACAATTCTATGATTCTGTGATCATCTCCCTGCACAAACTACTCCACTGCCTGACTGTACTTGTGCTGAAAAAGTTTTTCCTTATGTTTAGTCTGATCTCTTTTTCCAGTTTATGACTGTTGTCTTGTCCTCTTCCCACTCAGTGCTCTCAAGAGCATGGCTCCATCTTCTCGGTGTCATTTCTTTGTTGGTTCTAGGGGTCTGTTGTTACGCCTCCCTGAAGCCATCTCTCGTTCAGACTCAGTAAGCCCTGGTCTCTCAGCCTCTCCTTGCAGGGTAAATGACCCAGCCTCAATTGCCCTGGTAGCCTTCCCCTGAACCTCCCTGCCTTTCCTGTGGTGGGTGGTCCAAAACTGGACGCAGTACTCTAGATGTGGTTAACAAGTGCAAAATGGAGAGTGACTATCCCTCCCTTTGACTGCTCCGTTTCTTGTAGTTGACTAGTTGAGCACTCCATCTGATCAGCTGGCTATTTTAAATTATAATCTTGGTACCCTAGCCCTACTGAGGCCTGGTAAAGAAAGCTTAGGAGATGAGGAGAACCTCATTCAGAATACTACTTCTAGAATTATGCTGATCTGACATGGAGAAATTAAGACCTTGCTTGATCAAAATGCTTTAGCATGTGGTTTACTTTTTGCTTTTTGAATAATTTTGAGATGTTTAGTATCTTGGAGGCCTCTCTGACGTTAGGCTGGCACAGAGTTCCATGGCAAAAAAAGTGCAGAAGCTGGTTTCTCTGGAGGCTGAAGCTGATGCAGTAACCACACAACCCTTTGTTCCCTTTTATTTGAAAAAGGATCTCACCACAATAATATGTGCGATTGTTGCTTAAAGATGACCAGTTTATTCCAGTTGGCGACTACATACTGATTCTGCAAATAAAATAGAATTGGAAGTAATGGGATGCCATTACATCTAGTGATTATAATTTAGAATAAAATCGTAGTACTAATTTATGTTTTATGTGTTTAAAAGTGTTTATGCGGTAAGGAAGAGAATATCAGGGCATCCTCTACGTGGTGTTATGATTCCAAAGCACTGAAGTCATTCTGTGATTACAGGCAGTACTTAATGATATACAGCAGTGCAGTACATTAAGGAGATTTTATTGACTCCAATTATAGATATGCTAATCAGCAGATAATGACAGAAAGGAAAGTGAATGTAGCCAAACACTAAACTTGAAGCACACATATTGCAAATCAATAATGTTTCAAATTAAACACTTAGAGACCAATCATTCAATGATTAATAAAACATACACAACTTACAATTGATTCACTACTTAAAAATATACAAAATATATTAATGCAGCTAAATTATTTTGTCTTTTACAGTTTCTGGTTGATAACTGTACTGTTTGTATACAAAGATCTTTATACTGTGTACAAAATGTAATTTTAATTCAGTAGATATTGTACAATTCCAATACATAACAACTCTGTCCTCCTCCCCCCAGAACGTGGCAGGCAGAAAAAGAAATATTGGTTTCCTTTGTTGCAGTTAAACAATACACAATGCTTACAGCATTTTTTCTAAATTATGAATAGCTAACTTCATCAACATATGATTGTTGAGTCTGCAACACTTTAGGAAACTGATTTTTTTTTTGTGTTATTTTTTTTCCTGCACTTTTAAGTTTTCCTTTTCACTTCAGTGTCATGATAAATATTTACGTGTCTTGTAACTTCTTTCAAATCCAGAGCTTAGAGGCAGAAAAAAAGCAACCCAAGTATGTTGTGTTATTTAGATACATCCAAAAATATCCAGGGCATGGTGTCTTTTGTAGGCTGGCACACATCTTGACTGGTCTTTAGCAGCTGCAAAGTGTCTTTATTTTTGTGATCTTCCTGCAGTGCTCCTCAGAGCCTGCCTCATTTAAGCACGTTCCAGTCCTTTTCTGGAAGTAACAATTTTCTTTCCATGTGCAGTCTGCCATTAAAGCAAGAATGGCCCAGAATACAATATTGTGTGTTTGCAGTGCCATAAATCTTGTGGGAATTGCACAGTTCTTAGATCTAGAGCCTGTCCTTCAGAACTGGTAATCTCAATCCATCAATCACTCAATCTCAGATTCAAGGATTATAAATTTCCATGACAAATTATTTCATTGGCAGTTATTATTTTCCTGTATTTCTCTTTCTAGGATAGTTGACCACTTTTTTAGGTGTATCTCAAGACACTCCAAAAGTTGGAAACGTGGTCTGAAAACTGACTGTTAAATAATCCTTTTATTTTACCGTTCAGGGTGTTTCCATAATGAGTGTACTGCAAGTGTGTGTTGTGAGACTCGCGATAAAACCACAAAGGGACAGTGCTGCTTGACCTTGCAACTTCCAGAATGTTATATCTAAAAAATTTTTTAACCTTTTTTTTATTTTATTTAGTTTTACCTGAATTTTTTTTTTTTTTAAGAGTGTATTTATTCTTATTAATCCTGCCAGATAAAACCTGGTTTCAAAGAAAGACCTTACAAATGCAGGGAAAAGAGAAACACAAGACAGAGGAATATTAACACTCAGGCCTTTCCCTCCGTTTCTCTCTTTCTTTCTTCTCCTCTCCCTTTTACTTTTTACCAAGTTACTGTCCTCTTTGGAAATAAGAGGATACAATAGACATTTACAAGAGTTCTGTTCTTCATCCTACTTAAATAGTTGAACAACAGCAGGAGCTTGTAGCTGGCAAAAAAGAGCAGTAGTTTATTATAGAATATTCTGTGACATTCTAGTATAGTTAATAGAGAGACAACTGTATTTGTTTATTATTGTAGAATTTTAAGAGAAAATTCATTTGCACGTAGACTCTAATTTCACAGGGCCAGAACAGTTCAGGCTTTCCACACAAGATTTGCATTCGCTGGGGCTTGTACTAGGTTTTATGCAGGCAGTGCCACGGGCCGCTGGTGCTCCGGAGGTTTCTTACATTCTGCTTCTGCTCACAACACGCAGCGCCGAGGAATTCGAACGCGAAGGGCTTTAATGTAGCTGCACATTGTCACCCACTTGTATTTCCTTTGATAATCCTGTGACAGTACATACCACGCTGAAACACAGTTCCTTTCTTTTTCATGCCTGAGTAGATGCACTGACTCGCTCACTGAATAATGTCATCGGATCACACTCTCCCAGTTGTCAGTGTCTGGCTCTGTGCAGTTTCTGTCTGGTGAAGAAAAACATCTTTCTGAAAGTGCCGATGTTCTGTAGTAGAATAATATGTGATAAAAATACCAAATTCTTGTTTCAGCTTTGCCGAGCCAGTTGGCATGAGAATGACACTGAGCTCTAAAATCAAAGCTGTATGTATAATTTGACAGAGAAACATTTTGCTGCTGCAGGATGTGTTTAATTTCAAGATGCCTTTCCACATCAACAGAAAATTGTGATTGTATTTTTTTTGGCAAATTGAATCAAGCAAAAATTATATGTGAGGGGTGGAATAAAAGAAAATAATTTCTCTACCTATCTTTAAAGACCATAGTGTAAACAGCACAAAAAAATATGGAGAAAGACAAAAAGTCAAGAAATACATCTGGATTCCCTCTTGGTGCAAATAAAATTGCTTCACTGATTTGGATGAGGTCTGATTACATCAACAGTGGAACCTGCTCTTGAATGGAGATTATTGTTTAATTTCCTGGCATCGTACAGAATAATTTCCTAGAGAATATCCAAGTGTCTCTATCAAAAACATGAGAATTAGCAGAGGTGGAAAATTTTGCATATTCTACCTTATCACCCTGCCAATACAGACAAAATATTACAGATTGTTTGCAATAGGGTTCCTTGCTAGTACTGAGTATGTATATAGAGAGAATCATTTACATCACTCTAGCATAATCTTTTTCTCTGTGTTTCTGCTTTTTCTGAAATACTGACAAGTAGTTTTCTTCCCATTTCACTCTCTTCAGACAAAGTGAGTTTTAGTCTTTTTGAACAATGGAAATGTGAACAGAATAATAAAAGGAGCTTTACAGGATGGTAACTCAACTCATAAATTGTCCTTTCTGAAGCAAAAGTGCATTATCTGCCTTATGCCTAAACTAACCACTTACAGAAAAAAGTGATTCCCAAATCTTGTTGCTATCACCACCTCATTACAAGTCCTTTTGTACATTATATGTCCTTGTGCACATAGTCACTGTTGCAGGATCTTTGTACCTCTGGATTTAACTCAGGATTTGCCTCAGTCTTTATTCCCAGGTTAAGAGCAAGCTATAATCAACTGCTCATTAATAATTCTTGGCATATATTCAGCCAATTAGCAAAGCAAAGTGGGTAGAGGGAGTCTTTTATAGGTAAGCTTGGGACAGCTTACAGCTTTAATTTGTTACCTTTACACATGTTTATTTCATCATTAGAATTTCTGTATCAATACCTTTCCCTGAATGATATGTTGTAATTTTGTCCCAGAGACACGGATGGGCACAACTCAATGAACAGGCATAACTGAGTGTTTTAAATACTGTTATCAGCTGTGTCAAACTTTGAACTTACACGTGAAATTATTTCATGTCCACTGACATGAAATTATTCATTGTCCATAAGATCTTGTAAGATGCAGTATCTGTTCTCCTCTGAAGGTGGGCATTGGGAAATTCTGTGGGTTACCAGGCATAAGAAGTAGTGGAAAAAGCCACAGAGATCTGTGAGAGCAGTCACCATCTCCCAAAGCACATCCTGCTGTCTGCTCTCCCTCATGCGTGTCAGTATGGCTCAGCGACTGAACAAAATTACCAGGTGTGCTACAGGATGCCTTTTGGATCAGTTCCAGAAGGCCGATTGTACTGCGTCAGTAGTAGCTTGCTTCAGAGTTACCTGGGCTCCTTGCTTGTGTCTAGAGATTTCTCTTTCACAATTGTTTTTAGATTTTCTTCTCCAAACATCTGCCTATTTTTAACTTGCAGTGTTGGTTCAGTATTTTAATAGAGATACAAAGCAAACAGATTATTCAAGACTGTAGGTTATCAACTCTGAGTTGTTGCTTCCCTTTCTCTTCTTACCTCAAGTCTCCAGCTATGCACTACTCCTCAAAATCTACTGGCAGGAGTTTAGTAGCTTTGTTAATTAGCTTCCTTGAACCTCAAATACCTATCAGCTATTACCTATGATTTGCCAATAGCTTTTGTTTCCTTCCCTACTCTACATGTGGTATCCATTTTTGTAGCTTGCAGCCTCTCCTTGAGCTGCTGAGGAAGCCTGATTGTGCTCTGCCTGATAGAGATCCATTTATTCATCTTGTGGGAGTCATTACTATAATCAGGACAAAAATGTTGATTCCTGTGAACTAGTTTTAACCTGAGTATATCCAACGTTGGAATCAGACTCTTTGTCTCGTCATTTGAATAAAGAAAAAGATTCCACTGGAGACATTTGATATTAATGGTTTATTGTATAGAAATAAATACTTGCTAAGGATAAATTTATTTGCTATTAGTACATATATCTTGTCTTGAGCAATCTCTTTAGTTACTTAAACCAGAATATATGTGACTAAGCATTGGCTGTCAGTAAACAAGTTGTAACAAGTCACTAAATCCTGGGGTACATTAATTTGCTTTATTTCATTTACCTAAATCAGATAATGATAAATCCATGTTTAGAATTAGAGTTTCAAGGATGAAGATAATGCTACTAGAAAAACCCAAACCCAGCAGTTTCAGAATGACTGAGGCCTTGAGTATAAACCTAAAATCATACCATATCTTTTATTTAATAGGGAAAGTTTAAAATATAATTTTGAAGGCTGTTTATGGTGTATATATCACTGATAAAGCAAATAATCAGTGAATCTTTCAACTGATTAAGTTACTCAGGGAAGTGAAAGGATTTAGGTGGAGAAAAGAAGACAGACAATTTGTTTTTTCTTTAATCCTTGTAGGTTTGTTAGGATTAATATTGTAAGATCCTGGATAAAAATAAAGCTACAGTGGTGGGTTCTGATGATCTGGTTTCCGTTTGTTAAGAGGGTTTCCTTAACTTCAGCTATAAAACAAATTTAGGCATTGTGTCTACTCTTTTAGAATCTAAGCCCTTCAGTTCAAAAACTGCTGTGAACATTAATAAAGACCAGCAGATACAGAGCAATGATGCACCCTGATTGCAATCAGTATTGTGAATTAGAAGTTGATGTACTGCAGAATATAAAAGTAGATATTCAGTAGTAAATCAGATGAGAGGAAGTATATGATGACAGGAATGATTAGCTTGATTTTTCTTTCCCTGACTCTTACACAATAAATCACTGTATTTTACCAGCCAGATATATTTTAAAGTATGTGTCTTGTATTTGACTTAATTGAGGATAGTGAGAAAGTTTGCTTTGTTTTCTTTTTTTTTTTTTTGATTTGTTTATGTGCTTTTGGATCAAGATTAACCAAGTGAAGGAGGTCCCTGAGGTTACTTGTGAAAATAAAGGAGAAAAGCTTCTGAGTGATTTTGATATTTATAGTTGTAAAGCATTGCAATCATACACTGCCATTTCCAAACTGGAAAGCGTTATTGGCTTAGAATGGGACATATAGTTAGCAAGGATTCCTGAAAATCATGCATTTGCTCAGAAATCTAAATACAGATGGCATCATTCCTTTGTGATCATTGTCACATTTTAAATAGCCATTTAAAAAAAATGATCTGCCTACTGTGAGAAAGGAAAATGACTGCAAAAGGGCGAGCCACTGTCCTCTGGTAATGTGGGAGGGTTCACATGGGGTTATTGCCATCAGCTTCCACCTTTCTGTAGCTGCTGGCTCTTGTAGGGACAGAAGTGACAGTACACTGACTGCAGCCAATTTAACACATGTATTGAGGTCATCTCAGTCATTTTTGATTTAAGCTAATATGCCAGGTGAACTATAATGGCTAAGGAGCTGGCAGAAAATAATTTCATATGTCATGCAATTTCAATGTCATATCATCTGGAACCGGGCTAATAAATTCCTAAATTGCGATAGCATGATCAATTTGGACGTGTAGGGATACGCTCTCAGTAACACAGAATTTGCCCTCAGTGCCTCATGAGCACATCTAGTCAGGGTAGCTGTACGCAAGAAACCTACTAACTTTAAAAGACAGGGCTTACGATCCACTTACTTGATTGAAATCAAGTCTATCTGCCGCACAAACACATCAGCTTCTATTCTCCATTGTTCCTTTATTCCTATCTATCAAAAATTTCTTGTCTTGCTTTTCTTGCTTTTCTTTTCCTTGTGGAATTGTGTTAAAGGATGTTTTCATATTTTAAAATACTTGTAAAGACTTAAAAGACGGTCCAAGGGACCCGCAGGCTAGTGAGAGGGATTATACTTATTTGCAAGTAGCTTTAATGTGTGACAGCGTCCATTCATGTTCCGTATTTAGGTGAGCATGGTGTTCCGCTGTCAGTGTTGGCTACAGTGCTTCTAGTATTGCTCTGCACGGTCACACAGCTGTTAAACTGTTCTATATCTGGAGATGTCTACACCAGACAATAATTTTCCTTGGCCAGCATGTAATGATTACACTGACGTGAAAATTTGGCATAAATTCTTTCAGTCTTTCTTTTTGCATCAGTGTTCAAATACTAAAACTTTGCCAATGGTGAAATTAATTACCAGACAGTGTTTGTTATGAGGTCTCATTTTTATATTGTATAATTATGCGGATATGAGATATGAATAGCAGCTATTTAAAACAGATCAAAATAGCCCATACAGACAATTTCTCCCTTGTAGGAGAAATATTAAGTAGTAAATAATGTATATTTTATACCTAATTTTTATGAGTTAGTTTATAACTCCCCTCCAAAAAAGAAGACAATGTTAATTTAGAGATTGTATTTTTGTTGAAATATATAGCTAAAATGCTCTGCACTATGGAAATCTGAGTTAATAGTGCAGAAAGATTTTTTTAAAAATTAATTGTCTAAAGAATTTTAGAGCAAGTGGACAACAATTACAATTTAATTGAAATAAGCTTTAAAATAAAAATTATTTATTCTCAGTTTTTAAGTGAAATGAATGTCAGAAATTCCAAATGATTTTATTCTGACTTTTTCCAGAATGAGTTGTTTGATTTCAAAGTCATAGTTTTCGTTCAAAAGAACTTGCCTATCTCAGATACATGAGCTCAGGAGAAATATTGGCATTTGCAGTAGAATCAAACAATTATAATAATTATTAATGACTTTAGCATTTCTGTATTCTAACAATAATAAAGAAGATGATAGTTTCACTTCAGAAAAGTAGCACTGGTGAGAAGAAATCTAACTATTTCTCATTCACTCAGTTTCGGACACTGCATTTCTTTCCTCAGGCCATGAAAATTATTAACAGGCTGACAAAAATACTAAGCCTAAAATTTTCCTCAATAAAGAATGTAAAATCACTGTGATAATGTCTTAGTATTCACAAATACTTTGGGCTCTTTTGCAAATCTCAGTAATTACAGGTAGAATGTAGTTTCTTGGAAAAATCTTTAGTCATCTACAAAGAAACAGGTAACAACCATTTGTACCGCAGACACAATAACTCATAAAAAAACCTTACTTCATATTTTACACTCAACATAGTAATTACACACAAAAATACTGTCAGAGATATCTGTCTATAAATTTCTTTAAGAGTATTTGATTGGACAATATTTGATGTGAACGTATTGAATAGAAACAAAGTTGTGGTTTGTTTTTTTTTTTTAATTAGAAACTAAACCTGAACCAAAAGGGTGAATTAACCAAATAACAAAGTAATTTTTCAATCCATAATGGTATCCAAGGGATATCCTTGCATTTCTCCTGTGACTGCAAATGTTAGGCAAAGTGAAGGGTTCAGTAGCCTTTGGAAGCTAGCTCAGAATATCATGGATGGACCTCGGAGGTATCCTAATGTTCCACCTGCTTTTACCTTTCCTTCTGCCATGCTCATTTCTGACAGGCCGGGAAGTGAAATATCTCTTGAGTGATTGATTCAGTGACTGCTTGTGGATTAATCTGACTGCCAGATCCTAAACTGATAGAATATATTTTTTTAAATCATCCAGCCTTTCCTTAAGTGGATGACATCCATTGTTATTCATTAAGCGTATCTGGAATCATGGTTTCTCTGATTAACTACATGGAGTGACACATTCACAGCTCAATGAAACAGAAGAAATTCAGTGTTGCAGTGACACAAAGTACTTATTATAAACTTCAGCAACAGTGACATTGGCAGCAGTGTTACTGTCATGTGTATATCACACCCCAAGTGGGCAAACACAAAAATAATGTTCAAATATGATGACCCAAAGATGCAGCGTGCAGCGTTGTTCTTAATATGCTTTCTAGATGTGCTGTATAACACAGGATTTCCTATATTTCAGTTTGAAACCCATATTAAAATCAGATCACATATTAATTTTCCTGGCATTTTGTAGATTTTTTTTTTTTTTTTTTGTCATGAGGCAAAGGATTTGATGATGCAATAAATGATATGGTGTCTACTTCCTTTTCCATTTTGCCTTCCGTGACTCTGCCTGGCTTTCACCAGCTCCAAAAATTTTGTCTACCTGATGCTGGTTGAGTGTCATCACTGTGAAGGAATAGGGAAGGGCTGAAGTTACGTGGAGTGTGGCCAGAAAGTCCTTCCCTGTCTGTACTTTTGTTATTAATGATTCATCCAGGTTTCCTCTCTGGAAGTCTCACCTGGGTGGCAAACCATCCAGCATTAAGGTGTCCCCATCATTAGGTAATTGGACTGGACAGAAATTTTCCATCAGCCCCAGCCTCAGAGCCCTCGCTGTAGCAGTTACGCTGGCTTTGCTGTGACAACACTTCATTCGTATTGATTCCACCTGTGATGCATTTGGCATGTCCAGTTTAAATGTGATGTTTGAGAACAGTTTTTGAAAACTCGGGTACATGGTTTACTTTCTGAGATCATTATTTCAGATAGCTCTGGGCAGCAGGAGATAAACAAAACTAATTTCTACCTGTCAGAAAACACGGTGTGTGTCCTGTCTACAGTGGCCAATTTTGCTTGCACTGATACCTTCGGTATTTTAGAGCCAAACGTCACATCCAGTTTTTGGTTTTTCTCCCGTCACCTGTTTCTCTATGTGACACACGGGGCTCTGCTCAGCTATTCTCTTTCTGCTAACTTACCTTTGAGAAGGAGAAAATAAATTTTGAAATACTGTGTTAATGGTCAAAAGAAATAATTCTCCACCTAAGATGAAGAGAACATTTTAACAGACTTCCTTTGAGCCACAGCATCGCCCTCCCAATGGTGTACAGCTGAATTCAGAACGAATGAGTGGGGGGTAAATAATTAACTAATCCAGACCCAGATCTAGCTTAAGACTGAGAATCATAGAAAATATTTCCTTCCTTGTGCTTCCTCTTTCCATTTGATCTTCCGGGGACAGATCTCTGGGGTGATTCATGATCTTTCTTCTGCAGCTCAGGCTTGTGTCCTCATCCTTAGGACTTTTGTACAGGTCTTGTGTTCTCTGGCATGAGATGATTTTCAAGTAAGCTCTTATGTTCCCAGGCACTTGCTCTTTTTCTCTTTGGCATCAGTTTACCTCTATTTCCAAGTGTATACGCCCCCTCGGGTCCCAGATAGGTTGTTTTTTGTTGTTTTGGTTTTTTTTTTAATGCTGCTTGCGATTAGGTCTGTTATTTTATGCTATTTCAAGAACAACTGCTTTTTTGTAAGGTAGGAAACACTGTTTCTTCTAACTCCAGGGAACACAATTTGTACATCAATCTCCTGGTTTAAGTATAAGTAATAAGTTTTAACCAAGTATTACATCTAAGCCTTCATTATCATTCATCTGACATATCCCTGTTAGATCATGTCAGCAGAGGCAAGCGTTGTTGACTAAAGCTTTACTTTTGCTATGAGAATCTCTGTATTTGTTCCTAAAAATATACAATTAGAAAAACTTCTCATATTTTGCATATACACAGAAAAAATATGATGATAAAAAATGAGAGAAAAATCTATGTGTAAGTTTAAATACAGTCATAGATTCCCACATAGGTACTTTTGTATTTGGGATCTAAACAGAATTTGCCAAAAGTAGATGTAGATATACATACATGCACAAACATGTACCACACTTCACAAGGTTAAAATGAGAGGATTTCTGTCTCAGGAGAGCATAATTGCGCTAAAGTTTCTGTGGCTTTGTTTTGTCTGTCTTTTGAAATTTTGGCTGGGGGCTGGTAAAAGGAGCTTTTCTTTCAATAAGACAATACTTCCAACACTTCTACAAAATGGTTGTAAATTTCCATAGCTACAAAATGTTTCATGCCAGAATATTAGGTAGTGTAGATCAGGCTGAGTTTTATGATAGCAGTGGAACTAAACTGATTTATTCAAGCTGAGAATCTTGTCCTAGATCTTCAAATAGTAACATACGTTGGCTCTACTCGGTTAGGATACGCATTTCACTTTTATGAAGTGGATGCAGAGACACCATGCACAGATGTTTTTAAACTATGTTTTTTACTGTTTGGGTTTGTCAGTTATTTATTTTAAAAGTTCAGAACAATTTCTCATCCTCTGTGAGTACAGCTCTTCTAAACATAACTTTGAGTAATTGATTGAAATGTAAAAAAAAAAAATAATGCAAACTATTATAATAATAATTTTGTCCTTAAAGTATGTGTCAACATCCTCCATATTCCTTAAAAAATATTGACAATGAATAGGTGGTCAGCATTTCAAAGATTACCAGTGATTCTGAGAATACTAACCTGTACTGTTTAAGGAAACATGAAGTGAAATTCTCACTCCATTTAAATGAATCATGCAGCTACAGTAATTGCACCTTGATCTGGGATTTACTTTCACGCTTTAAACGACATTTGACATTTTTCTGAATTTTGAAATGTTCAAAGTGAAGCAAAACTAATACCAGTACTCATTGTTCAAAGTTTGGACTGTGTAAAATATTAATACAAAAGGCGTACAACATGTGCACACTGGAATATAACAAAAACTTACAGAAGCTTGCAACTGTTCAAAAGTTATTGAATGCATAGACTATCCATTTGACTTGCATTCTGAAACCACTCTTACTTAACATTACTTAGAGAATTGCAGCCAAATGTAACCTTTCTCAAAAATGCAGTATTTTAATAAGCTTATGTGATTATGTGTGCATGCTCATAGATTTATCTTTTGGTATTCATTAATAACTTGGAAAGATAGTCATAACTGGTAATAAAAATAAAAAATAAAGGAGTGAATTTTGCCTTTAATTATTTCTCATTTTTGCTTTTCATGAAACATTCTTTAGTGCCATTCCCAACTGCTTAAAAGTCAAGACCCAGAAGACAGACCAGACGAAAACAGCAGATTTTTTTTTCCTATTTGAATCATGAAGAGTAGAGTGCATTTAAACCCATCCTGGCCTACTTGGGCATGAGGAGTGCTGCATGGCACAGAAGTGTTCTGCACTCTGTGACCTGAATTACTGTTCTGAACAAGGTAATTCTGGCTCCAGCAACGAGTGGCCCAGCAATGCCACTTTTGCAGGCTGCATGACCCTGCTTGCTTCGCAAAAAGACTAGAGCAGGGTGCCTTGCTAAGGCAGCTGTACTGCTCCCAGTACACACGGTGCTCTCCTCAAAATCTGGCCTGGTGGCATGACTTCATGCTCTTTCAACACACTCTATGTAGGGAAAATCTATCTAGTCCTAGTTCTTCATTTCAATTCAATTCCTTCTCAAGGAAAGCTTTAATTGGAATAATTGTAGATTGTATGGTTGAATCACAGCTGACTTACCTATCAGTCATTTCCTATACTGGACTCTTTTCCATCCCTGCCTAGTTCAGACAAATGGAGACAAAGGAATAGATTCTGTGGGTTTTTTAAATTTAAATAGGAAGGTCTTCTCTTAGTGTTGAAATTTAGAATAATTAACCAAATTAATTTCTAATAATAAAAATTTATCTTTGACCTCATAGGAATAGTTTTCAAACCAAATCGAGAACTCAAATGCTAAAACTGTAAAACGTGTGTACCAATCTCTGCATTTGGTATAAGATCTCTCTATAGAAACATTTTTTGCTGAGATTTAATTCTGTGTAATTTTATTTCTGTCCCTGATTCAGGAATGGATTCATATTGACAGACATTACATGGTTTGTTAGACAGATAGTCATATGCAGATATTGAGAGAAAATGAGTTCTCTAGTTATCATTTTGTATTTAAGTATAGATTCTAATGTGTAATCAGATGACTTTCAATTTTATTACTTATTATTAATTAAAAAGAAAAGTATAGATAGTCGAAGTCTAATTTTGTCCTAATTTTGATACAGTTAGTGAAAAGAAGGAAATTTTGATAGCTACAGATGTTTTTAGCATTTCAATCAGATAGGATTGCTTCTGTGCTCACCCTTATTTTCTGTATATTTATAGTTAAACCCAAAATCTTTGTGAAATGCATGTCTTTGTCCTTCTTATCTTTGAACAGATATATCCATTAAGCCCCTGTCTTTCTTCACCCCTTTTCCACCTTACTTTTTACCACCCTCACAAGATACAGCCAAGCAAAGCACTTAAGTCCATTTAAATGGTGAAAAACCTATGAATAATGAAAGTACTTGAAAGATGACTGTTTACATAAAGTTAGCATCATGAATGTGTGTGTGTGTGGTCAGGACTGAATCTTCCTGAATCTCTCCAGGAGCTCTTATGGGCTTACAGACTCAGTCCTGTCAAATAACATAAAAATTCAGTAAGATTCCTGAAAAGATTTTGAGAATAGGAACAGGTACTTCTGTGTATAAAGACAATTTTAAATAGACTGAAATGTTAAAAGTACTTAACATGCTGAGTGTGTAAATACCATGTTGTGAATACTACTTTGAAGATCACCTACTTTACCTTGTGGGTATAGCGTATTTCAGAACTTTCATCTATTTCAGTCATAAACAGCAGCCATAGCTTGTAGCATAAAGAAATAAATAAGGACTTTAGTTAGAATAGTTAGTTTTGCAGTCTTTTGTAGAAGCTCCTGATAGAGTTGTTATAGCCAAGGATATTTCAGCATTTCCATTTCCAAGGCTTTATAACCACCCTGTAAAAAATGAGCTTTAGGCTGACAGTTGCCAGATAAAGTCTCAGCTCAGAACCAAATTGTTTTAAAGGAACATATTTCCATAGCTATGTTTTCTCTTCTGTATTTAAATGGAATGTTTTAGTTCAGTTGCTGTAATGAGCTCCACATGTGATATTTTCTTAACAACAGCAGTTATGAGCTGCTGCCTAGAGCCCTGGCCTTAACAAGTCGGTGGGAGCACGTTGTAATAAAAGAGAGTGGATTTTTTTCTTCACGGTTTCCTAAGGAGGAGTGCAACAGATATGGCATATTTTTTTCCTGCTTCTGAATCTGTGGAGGCTGAAGAGCCACAGGTTTAACCCAAAAGCAGTGCAATGTCAGAATACCCATACTGGAAACTCAAAGACAGCTGACCTGAGTCTCCTTAGTCACAGATGTTACTGCCTCAGCTGATGCACTTTGCAACCAGATCTATGCTGCTTCTGAATTAAGTTGTGGTTGTTTTGATGTGTGGGGTTTTTTAATTGCACTGATCTGCCTTTAGTCGTCCCAGACTTAATGCAAAATAATATGCCACTCAACTGAATCCTTGGCCACATCCTATATGAATTTTCCCTAAAGCAAAGGTAATTTTTTCATCTGTATTATCACCTGTTCAAAGCAGGCTGGATAAAGACCAAGTGGTCTCCAGGTAGACAAACCTTTATTAAGTTATCTCTACGAGACTTCACTTTTCAGTAGCTTCTGGATATTTTCAATATCTTTTTGAGGCCATGATGATTCCTTGTTTTCAAACAATGGGAACTGAATGGCTAGCTTATTAATAATTTGCTGTTCGTGGCTATGTCTCTGTAAGCCTGCAAAGTTGTCCCTAGACAGAGACAAAACAGACTGAAGTCACTGTACAGACACATATTTTTATATTAGCATTATGAAAATCATTAGCACTGTTGTAGTCTGCACAAAATGGAAGAGTAGCTTAATATGTCAAGGAAAAAGAACTATAAAATAAATTGTTTGGTGGAATGGAAAGCTATTACATTCTGTCTTACAAATAGTATGCATTTATAGCATCGTGTAGATATGTAATCACGTAATGGACTGATTACAGCGTTATGTTGGACTGAAAAAAATAAGTGTGCTAATACAGAGGGAGATGTTTCTTGCAGTTCTTATATATAAATGGGAACAATAAAAGCTTTTCAGAATTGCTCGACGCATTTACATTTTCCATGTGTCTGCCTGATGGGTTGATTTGTCAAGGATATCATATAGATTGCCCATCTAAGCATTCCAGAGTTAATTTTACATGGCATCCAAAGAGATGTGTGAGAGCAAATCTCTGATATACTTGAAAATTCTGGCAGAGGAATACGTGGCTAATTGTTCATCATATTGTTTATTCAGTAGTACATATTATAAAGGAATTCAGATGTTGGCTTCTAAAGTGTTAGTCATCTTATATTGCTTCTTAATAGTACAGCTCTTTCCTTACTAGTGGTTGTTTTGCATTCTCTCTGTGGTCCTGAAGAGCCCTCTACACATCCTTTACTGCATGTCCTCGTCTCCTTTCTATGATATTGAAAATGAGGATCAAACATGGTGGATTTCAATGGTCTTGCCAAAAATTATTACTAGGAGAATAGAGCAAAGGAACAGATAAATAATTTTATGTATACACACAACACACGTGTCTGTACGAGGTTTTTCTGTGCTAGCACAGTATCATACACTGGACTCCAATGAAAATTAACTTTTGGTAATTTTCCCTGTGTTTATTAAAAGTATTATTGTAGGTGTGTACACATCATAGGTGTGTAAGACCGGAAGGTTGATAACCAAAGCTGACATATAAGAGTTGTGCTGTGTTGTGATGGTCATATCTTTTTTTGATAATGCCATAATGCTTTCAAAGTACAGGGAAACATAACTCTGTAACTGTTCCAATGAACTTTTAATCAAAGCAGATATTTAAAAACCTTATTTAAAAACCCCAGCATTTTCTTTTCTTTACGTAGCTGTTTCTGAGTGCTCAAAAGATCCCAGTATGAATGGGGCAGACAGGCTGTGGAGTCTTGTCTGTGTCTTATATTTTTCCATTACGTTGTTGCTTTCTTGGGATGAAAACTTAAAAAGATCTCAGTCAGAATTCACTGTCTAACTTTTGAGGTGCAACATTCTTTAAGACTTTCTGCAAATAACACCCGAAAGTAATGAAGCATGTGGCAGAGCAAGCTGTAAGTTCTGCGATGCTCGCAAGGTGTTGCAAGAGCTTTGGGACAGACAGCACAGCAACGAATAAAAATCAATATTTCTGATTGTGAGAGAGTTAGTGGAAAATATTAATGGTACAATATAGCTATGTAATCTGATGTATACTGTAGAAAAACTCTGTTGATACTAACGTTTTGAAGACTAACTTGGGGACACCACACCTTAAAAAAGCTGAAATGTCGCTAAGTATTTTAATGAAGACATAATTCCTATAAAAAACTATTTAATTTCTTTCAGAAGTGCCTTACTTTTGAGTTTATATTTCTTAAAAGATTACTTGATGTAGAAAAAATGTAGTAAGTATGTAGTAAAAGTGTATTGAACAGCAGCTGGCAGGCTCTGTGTTGATGAATTTGCTGGATGTGTCACAGCTCAGAGAACAGTGAAGATGTGAGGCTATGCAAAATGCACACACTCATGAAGCACAAAAGTTAACAATGTCCTTCCTTACATTTAACCATAAAAGTTTCTGTTTAAAAATTGGTAATGTTATGGGATGAATTTTGTCTATTACAACATTGAAAATCTGTCATGGTACAGATAGGACTTTTTAAAGTGATTCACACAGCAGAAAAGCAAGTGAACTGGCTGTCTTGGACCATAAAATGTTACATGGTGGGTTGCTGGATGGTACTGTAGTTTTACGCTTCACTGTCTCTGCTCTATGAATAATACAACAAAATTCTTTCTTTGACGCTATGAGTAATGGGTGTGATGGTGTTAGGTTTATCATTTAAAAAGCAGTCTATTCTCACAATCAAGTAGAACTCCTTTATTCTCACTTCATTTGAAAGTTGAATTGTGTGTTGTAAGGATAGCTCAACTCACACATGCAAGCCTGTGATAGAGACTTTTAATACAGCATTCATGAAGATCACGTGGCCATCAGAGAATATGTGTCTAGTCTAAGATCATAGAATCACAGAATGGCCTAGG